>NW_001914858.1:3335250-3338155 GCF_000226545.1 Podospora anserina S mat+
TCATTCAACAGGCATCCGCGTGGAGTGCATGTACAACGCGCTTACTCTCACCCACTCCGTGGGTTGGAGGGGGGGGGGGGATAGTAGGGGGGAAAGCCTGGAATGGTCTTTGTTGTTGTTGTTATTCTGCATCATGCCTTTTTGACATTGGAAAGACTCTAGAACGAACGCACGGAAAATACCGGAAAAAAATTGAGGATGATGATCATGGTGTGTTTTTTGTACTTTTTTTTCTTTTGGTGGTGGTAGGTACCTTGCTTCTTTTTGTCACGACGTTAGGGTAGTATTTGAAGACCGAAAAGAGAAACACAATCACACATTCAGGACAGAGAGGGAAAAAAATAAACTAACGCAAGCCACAAACTGCGGGTTGGGGTGGGGATGCCATGTGGGAGAGATGCATTTTTTGGTGGTTAGTGTTGTGTTGTAGTGTCACACTTGCGGGTAAGAGTAGGTGATTATTATCTACATCTGCGGAGAGATTTTTTTTACAATTGTGGGTTGTTGGTTGGGGTTTAAAGGGAAGGGAAGAAGGGACATCATAGCGTGCAGTAGTCTGATTGTTCCCTTTGTTTTCTACCGGAGATGTCAAAAAGAGATCTTATTCGGCCACAAAAGGGTTTTGAAGTAGGAAAGGTAGGTGGAGTATCATCAGGGCGGCCGGGACGAGACTTTTAGCATTAGGGTAATTACCAGACAAACAGACAGACTTGAGGCGTCAGTCACCGGACCTTTTCATGCTTCTTTTTGTTGACAAGGAACGGCTGGATGCCAGTGTTTGCCATAACCAAGGTACCGCATCTCAGAACCTGCCGCTGTTTACCCTTACTCCCTACTCTTCGGTGCCGGATCATGGGGGGCTAACTACCTACATATCTACCTACTTACCAATCAGCCCCCCCTTTTCCTCGGCTGTTATGGGACGGAAAAGACTACCTACGTTAAAGTTGTATACCCGGACCCAGAGAACATACGTGAAAGGTAAGGCTGATGACGACGGAGGTTTTCCGGAGACGAGTACAACATCTACTTATGCAAAGTGATAGTGTAGGTAAAAAAAGTATAAGAATAGAATCTCGGATTGTCCGACAGACAGACTGGATAGTACCTAGTAGAATAATTCACATTTATCCGCTGCGGTTACGTACCTTAGAACGAGTGGGAGCAGAGAGGGAAAAGGGACAAGAGCTGGTAGCGAACAGGTTGCTGTTTTCGTCCTCCTTATGTACAGTTGGCTTTCGGGGGGGGCTGGGAATTGTGTTCTGCTGAGATACCTTACCTACCTACCTACTCAGCGATCCAGCTACCTACCTACGTACTTACCGACCCGTCTCAAGTTGCTCTCTTTTCAGTCTTCTACGATACATCAACGGCCAACAAAGCTTGATAGTGAGGCATACATCACTATCTCGTAACCTCACCTCACGCGAGAACCCCCAAGAAAGCCACCGTAGCATACCCGTGTCCGACCTAACTCTCCCTTCCCACTCCTACTCCTCATGCCCACTCATACCTCTCCTTCTACCACAGCTCGCTTGCCCCCAAGGGGGAAAAAGCCACCGTAGCAACAGTAGCACTTCCCCGTCCCCTCCATCATATCGTACCATTTCTCCACGTTTTTGTCCCCTCCCTCAAGAAATGTAAGAGTCACAGCCCGTAGCTGATGCTGTCAGGAACACAGTTCCATTCATCGATCTAACTACCTATGCCACATGACATGCTCAGATTACGCACTTGGATGCATCAGAATCTCATTGGCAACTTAGCGTATGCCATGCCACCATTCTTTCTAGACATCCCCAAAGAAAATCCAAAGGAATGCATCACACGCACTCTTCAAGTGTTGCCCGCTTGTTGGCTGGAAGATGTAATGGGTACGGGTATCATCATCATTTGTGGACTTTCCCATTCGACCCTACATACACACCAAACCCAACACAATGCCATTGTAAATCTCTTTCCATCTAGCTATATTCACCACCAACACCAATGCAAAACCTCCAGTGCCTGAATAACACCCCCCCTCCTCCCCACAAACCCAAACCCAAAAGCTATGCTAACCCCCCATTCCCAAACCCTCACCTCGGCACCACAAAATCAAAATCATCCTCATTAAAATCATCCTCCTCATCGTTCAACGCCAACCTCACAAACCGCCTCACCCACTCCTCCTGTCTCGGGTCCAGCTCCCCGTTCCCATCCAGCATCTCCATCATCTCCACCATGTTATGCTCCCCTCCCCCAGCTCCTGCTTGGTTCTGGTTGTTCTGGTTGTTATTACGACGCTGCCCCTGTTGTGCCTGATTATTAACATTTTGCCGGTGGCCACCACCACCACCCCCTCGGCCACCTCCCCTGTTATGGCCTCCTTGTCCGCCGGGTCCAAAGCCGGCGTGTCCTCCTCCCCGACCTCCCCGACCACCACCTCCACCTCTCTGTTGATGTCCCCCTCGATGTACACCTCCTCTCCCACCTCGAGCAGCCAACGCACCACCAGCTCCCTGTCTCCCACGCGGACCTCCGCGGGCTGCTGCTACCCCAGCATTATTCCCCCCTCCCTGCGGCGCTGGCACCGGAGCAGGAGCAGCAGGCGCCGGGTTATTAGCAGCAATCCTCAACACCAGCGGCCCCTCCCTCGCAATCCCAACCTCCTGCGCCGGACCACCAGCCGGTTGCTGTGGCGCCGGTGGCCGAAGAGGAGGCTGTTGAACCGGTGCTGCGACCGCCGGCCTCCCCCTAACCCCCTGATCCTCCCCCTCCCCCTCTACCCCCTGGTGGGAATCCTCAAATATAACCTCCTCAGACACAGGGTGATACTGATCCAATCCCCGGATTTAAAATATCAGCAAGGATCCAAGCATTGAAGACCACCACCCTAGTTTGCTTGTTAAAAAATCTCAGACCC
>NW_001914858.1:3338305-3377832 GCF_000226545.1 Podospora anserina S mat+
AATAAACTGCTCAACCCTCTCATCAAACACCACCGGCGGCGCCGGCCTCCCCGCCCCCCCGCCCGCAAACCCATAACCCACATCCGCCCCATCCCCCAACTCCAGCTCCCACAACCTCATAAAACAGCTCGTCACCCTCCCGTCAGGCGCCGTGTTGAAATGCTGGTACGGATTCCCCGGATCCAACCACGCAGAGCACAAGTAGCAAAAGTGCGTCTGGCACCGATAGCAAATCATGTGGTTGCACCCGTGCGTCTTCTGCGCAGGGGCAGCACACGTAGGACAAGGGGTGGTGTGCGCCTTCATGTACTCAATCGTCGCCAGCTCCTCCGCCGTCAGCTCCTCCTTTGGCCTCCGGCAGCCGACAAACTCCCCGTGCCACGACTGCATGCACCTGCTGCAAAAGGCAAAGCTGCACGTGTCGCATATCGACAGCAGGTCCTCCGTCTTGTTGTACGGTTTCGACTTTCCGACTTCACCTTCGGGCATCTCTTCGTTGTCGTCGTCGTCGTCGTCATCGTCTTCAGAGGTCGAGCTTTCGTCGTCTTCTGATGCGTCGGCGAGTTCGAGGCCGGTAGGTCGTTTATGCCTCTTCGACCTGGCGGCACCGTTGCACCATTGACGGGGACAGTAGATCGTGTTCTTGTCCGACTCGAGCTCGGTCTTGTATTTGAGCGTCACGTAACGTCTGACGGTGTTCTCGTCGATGGGGATCTGGAGCAGTTCGCTAGGGCTGATGAAGACCTTTGGCTTTTTCCGCTTTCGACCCGAGGGAGACCGTGACTTTTCACGCTCTTTGGCGCAGTTGGGTGCTGGACATTTGACTGCCGCCAAGTTCCCCTCTTTGATGGCGCTGTTGTAAAAATCTTGGAGACATTCGACGCAAAAGACGTGCCCACAGTCCATCATTTTGTGGCAAAAGGCGCCCTTTTTGGGATCCAGACATACACCACACTCAAAGGTCCCCTTCTCAAAAGCAGCTCTCCTGGCTCTGATGTCGTAATCGAGAATGGCAATCCTGTGACTCGGGTCAACCTCCAACGCATCTCCGTCACCAACCAGTCCAAATATCTCCTCGGCCGCCTGTTGTATGTGGTCGATGTAGCTGAAGCCGACCATATCACGGCCCATATCCTCCCATAGCCTCGGACCGTCATCCTGGAGCTTCTTGATCGTTTCGGATGGAAGCCATGGCGGATTTGTAGAAATGCTAACCTTGGGAGGTTCTTCCTGGGGGTATCGGGGGCCGAAAGAAAGTTCGAGCCGTATCGATGGGAGGTGGGCTAGTTCATGGGAGTCAACTTGCGGTTCGCCCTGTTGGCCGCCACCAGCTATGGCGGGGCCGGCATGGGGGTTGACGCCATTTGGGGCTCGTCCAACGGTGGGATCTGGAGGTGGACCATCGTTGGAAGCGGTGGGAAAGTAGACAATGACAGGCTTCGAGGGGGTGACGGGAAGTTCGAGGGCGATGGTATAAGGGTCGTCCTTGTTGGGCGTTTGTATCTCTGGAAATATGGCCTCTAAAGTCTGGAGCTCGGTGTCTCGCTCGGTTTCTGCCATGGGTACCGAGCTCTTGATGTATTCGGAAAACTATCCCTTCCGCCAATCCACCCGTCTTTGTCCCCTTGTCCAAAATGAGTTATTCTCCGTGCTGTTGTGCGACTGTCCGGCTTGCTAAAAATAGGCCCGTGATGATCGCGGTCGGTCGTGGATTAGAAGGTGACAGAAGAGGGGTTCCGGACAAGCAATTAATCTCGGCGCCTGAAAAAGTATGGCTTTCGTTTGGAAATATTTCGCAAGATAAATAGGACCCGCTTCGTCTTGTAGATTTAGATTATTAATGGCTTGAAGTTTGCAGATGGGTGGTGGGCTCAGCACGGCATCGGAATGGCAGTCCAGTGGTCGAGCAGAGGTAAACGACGCATGTTCCAGAAGGACCAAAGGACGGTGACTCCAAAGATCAACCGGGAGGCAAAATACTTGTTTTATTTTTTTTCTTCGACAGGTAGTTGTTGGGTGGAAAGTTGAGGACGACGCGGCAGATGGATGATGACTCGTTCGGTGACTTGGACGTTGCACAGTTGCCAACCCGGCATCCCAGCGCTGTGGCACCCCGCCTTTTCCCCAAGCCCACCCACTGAAGAAAGGGTCCCCCTTGCTCGAGCGGGCTGAGCCGATTGGCCAGCCAGCCTGAAACAGACACGCTGACGTTACCTGCTCGTTGCTTGTTCGAGAGCTTCTGGAACTTGCACAGTATCAAACCTGCCTTCAACGAGGTCTCTCTCGGGGATAGCTATATTCAAACTAGGTGCCATTCACGGGACGCCGGCCCTTGATAGCTTTTTAATAATTGAATAATGCGGCAATAGGACCCCATCTTTACATATTTTCTTTCGTCTCTCAAGGGAACCAACCAAACCGCCAAAATGTCCGACAACATCACCCCCCTCGCATCTCTATCCCTCACCCACGTGTACTACGTTAGTGATCTCCCACTCGTCAACCTTACCACTCAAGTACTAACACAAACCAGAACCCCAACGACCCCCTCTCGCACCTCTGCGCCTTCCTCGCCCTCGTCCCCCAAGCCCTCTGCGTCGTCTACGCCACCCTCCTCTGGTCCACCCGCGAAGCCGAAGTCCTCCTAATGTTCCTCGGCCAACTAACCTGCGAACTCATCAACTTCGTCCTCAAACGCCTCATCAAAGAAGAACGCCCAAAACACGTCATCAGCACCGGTGGAAAGGGGTACGGCATGCCATCATCACACGCGCAATTCGCCGTCTTTTGGGCGGTAGCACTGGGGTTATTTCTCATGGTCAGGCACAGGCCGCCAAGGTCCCACATCAAAAAGGGGCAGATGCAGAAGGAAAAGGCAGAAGGAAAAGAAGAAGGGCCGGCGCTGGTTGACGTGCCGAGACGGTACAAGGAGGGTGGGTTGCGGGCTGTGAATGCGCATTTGGAGGCGTATTCCCACACGCCGTGGTCGTGGGCGCAGAGGGCGGTGGTGAGCTTGGCTGCGGGGGTTGTGGCGGTTTTGGTGGCCTGGAGTCGGATTTATCTTGGGTATCATACGCCTAAGCAGGTGCTGGCTGGGTCGGCGGCTGGGGCTGTGAGTGCGGTGGCTTGGTTTGCTGTTACTTATATGTTGAGGGAGACGGGGTTGTTGGCGTGGGGGTTGGAGTTTCCTGTTGCCAGGTGGCTGAGGATACGAGACTTGGTGGTGGAGGAGGACTTGTGTCAGGCTGGGTGGGAGAAGTGGGAAGAGCGGAGGATATTGGCTCTGAGTAAGTTGAAGGAAAAGAACAAGTAAAAAGGCGGGCATGCTTGAGCGAGGTGTTAATACTTGGGGTCTAAACTATTATACCATGTGACTGCAGAAAACGCAACGAAGTTGATATTCACGGTCTTGTGTGGATGAGCAATGACTCTTGATTTTGAGTTATGTGCAAAATACCTATATGTACAAATTGCCCGAACCCCAGAATATCCCTTCTTGGTAAATTTACAAAGTAAATGGAGCTTTTGAGAGCAACGAAAGTAATCCCCCCCAATATTTGCCGTAAATCACCCCAGCACACTCTTTCGCCCGACGTATCTTACACTTCCATGCTGTTTCCTCTCACCCCCGATAGCCTCCCGTGTGTGTATTTGAGTTCCAATACCTCGCCGCTGGCTGCGGAGGCGGAAGATTCCCATACCCATTACCGCTCCCATCATACGTATGCCCGTTCCCGTACGTGTTACCGTTGGCAACCCCATTGCCACTATTAGCATACCCGTTTCCACTCCCGTTCATCAACCCCATATCGCCATTCGCTACCCCAGGCGAATGCAGCGTCTGCTGCTCATACTTTTGAGCTGCTGCAAGCCCGCCATACCCCTGGTTGCTCGCCACCCTGGTGTTATCAGTCCCATAGCTATTCCTCACCTCATCCGGCGTGGTGTGAACAGGCAGGGCGTTCGGATCCGGCCCCAAATCTGTTTGGTGTTGCCCGCCTCTTCTCCGACCGAACAGCGCGCTGAAACGGTTCTTTTTCTTGCCGTACCCGGCGGTGTAGTCGTTTGCGGGGGACGGTCCGAACCGTTTCTCTCTCTTGCGGTGGCGGGCCAGGGCGAGGTTTACCAGGCAGGAGAGGGCGAAGAGGATGCTTGGTTGTGGGTGTCAGTCTCCTTTTTTTCACGACCTAAAAGAGCAAAAGAGTAACAAGAGAAAACACAACAACAACAGCAGCAACAACAATATCTGTTGGAAAAAACTCACCAAGCAGCAACAGCCACCGAAAAAACCGCCTTCTCCATCTCACACGCGGTCCCATACTGCAAACCCCCCCTCTCAGTCCAACTATTCCCCACCCCCAGCACGGTGTCGACCTCGCCCGTGCAGTTACCTACCCCGTGTCTGTTCACCCCGGCGATGTACCCAAAGCAGGGGATGAACGCCACATCAAGCACCATCATCAGAAAGCTCGGGAATGGGTGGCCCGGGGCGCAACATAGTAACAGAAAAGCGAGGATTGTGTAAGCGGTTGCTGCGCCGGCTATGCCGAGGACTGCCCGGACGAAGGTCCCGATGGGGAGGGAGTGGGTGCTGAGAGTGGCGAGGAAGTAAGCGTAGACTGCCAGGACGAGGGCCGCGCAGCAGAACTGGAGGGTGCGGAGGAGGAACTGGAGGGTTTTGAGGGCTGTTCCTTTTGCGGCGCCCATTGTGGTTGTTGGTTGTTCCTGGGTATGTAAGTTTGTTGGTTGGTGCAAACAAAACAATGACAATTCGGCAGTTGTCTGGCTCCTGCAGAATGCAGGTTCAATCACACTTCACAAAATAGCTCGATCAAAAATTGAACAAAAAAATCCTTTCGATGGACGAAAAGGGGGGTGGGAATGCACCGCTTAAAGGGTCCCATCTTCTCAAAAGCCAAGAGATGACATCTGCCTTGTCTCGAGCTGGCCCTCCGATAGCTCAACCCACCTACCACCCTCCCGGGGGCCGTGTACTTTTTGCCTCACCCCCATTGTATGTATGTATGTACACGCACATATGCGGGGAGCCCTTATCCCCATGGGCATCGGAGCGACCCAGCGGCGGTGCGGCCTGTTGCATCACTGTCAAAGACCCAGAACCCCGACCACGGCCATCCCCCCACTCACTACATTGCTCGGCTTTCCGTTTGTCTACCTCACCAAAATATCAGGTGAAAAATTCCGTGAGAAGACAGCATGACGACGCCGTTTCGTCGATCCGAGAACGAGTATGGGTTGTAGTTGAAAGAGGCTGACGTCATGCTGTGGCATGTGAACCGTGTGTTTTGTGGGGTAGACTAATGATGCACAGCCACAAGCCACAGTTTTCATGGGTAAAAATGTGGCGTTTAGATGGAAAAGACGCGCAATATCAGTTTGACAGGCGGGGGGTGGTCAACTGCCGAGAGAAAATATGCCTGGAGAGAGCGAGCTAGTGTTCTATTTTTGTTGATTTTAGAGAACTCATGTTCAACATAGGAGTTTGGTGGGTTGAGAGCAGCAGACGTTGACACACGAAAAGTGGGACTGCCCCAGAACATCAGCCCCTTTTTGCCAGAGAACGATGAACAGTCGACCTAGAAACATTTCCATGCTGTACTTTGTTGGTGACCAACATGCTATTTACCGTAAGTGTAGAATCAAAACTACTGGAAACATCTATCCAAGATCTCGTGTCCCCGTTTCGATTTACCCTCGCGCCCACTATCCCAGGTCGAAACACGCCTCGTTGATCTGTCACACAAAACCAACCTCGGGAAATCCGCAAAAATCCAAAAAACGTTTTGGAAATCTCCCGACATGTTCCGTCCATCCCAGACACAAACATTTTTCTTTCCCCTTAATCAGTGATGCACACGACAGTTTCACTCCCGCTCACACCCACCGGTCCCGGCCACGGCCACCCCCATCTACGGCCCTATCCGGGGCATGGTGGCACGGAAGGTTAATCAACAGTTTTGCTACACACCAGTCATCTGAACTTTTCGGCACCGCAAAATCTTCTGGACCAGACAACAATCATCTATTGTCCCGAGCCCCTCATTCATTGTGCCTAATCAAGCTTTCATGTTTTGGGTATCCAGTCACATCATCAAATTCTCCGTCATCACCTCCCCCAAAACTTCCACCACGGCCTCTCATCATCCTCACTCAAAGCCCTCTTCATCCTACTCCTATCTGGAGCCCCCCTCCCCCTAACCCTCCAGAAATACACCGGCACCCCCGCCACCACAAACGCAATCACTATCAGCGTCTGCAACGGCTGCGCAAACACAGCTCTGCTCAACAAAAACAGGCTGACGCAGCAAAAGATGATAGGCGTGGTGATCCACGTCTTGTATGGTCTTTCCAGCGTAGGTTCTCTCACTCGTAGGACAATGAGTCCCAGCACAGTAATGAAATAAAACGTGTACCCCGCCACGCCGTAGAATGTAAGTAGTGTAGAGAACTCGCCCACGAGAATATAAGCGGCGGTCAAGACAGCGTTCAGAATCAGCGCCGGGATAGGGGTGAAAAACAGCCCTGTGTCCTCATCGCCAAAGAGTTTCGACATCTTCTTCTTGAACCAGGATCTTGTCCTGACTGTTGAGAGTGAGTCTGGGCTGCCGGTGCCATTTCCGAGGCGCCCGAATACAGAGGGGATGTACCCTTCTTTTCCGGCTACGTACACGAGCCGGCTGGAAGTGAAAGTGGATGAGTTGAGAGCGCCAAAGCAGGAGGCGCTGACAATAAGAGCTAGGACTAAAGAGCCAATGGATCCAAAGACTTTCGATCCAAACATGACAGCAACGGTGTTGGTCGAGTTGATGGCGTCCAAAGGAAGGACAAAGAAGTAAGCGATGTTGGCGAGGACGTAGGAGATGATGACCAGGGGCATGGCGGTATGGATCACTCGCGGCAGATCTCGGCTGGCGTTGCGGAACTCACCCACAACATAGTTTGTCTGATAAATTGGTTAGCTAAGAGTAAACAGAACGGAGGAGAGGGAACTCGCATTATCCCACCCGTCATACGCCCAGAGGCCAGCATACAGCGCCACAGCCCAGGCCGACGTCTCCGTTGATGTCCCCTCAAACCATCCGCGCTCCTTCCATTCCACATTCGCTGTGGTTCCCGAAGCCGAGTACCCAGTAATCGCCACCACCACACCAATGATGGTCACTGTGATCAAAGCAACAAACTTCAAAAACATGAGCATATCGTTCAACCTCGTCCCCAATCTCGTCGAAACGCAGTTCAAAAATGTGACCAGACTCAACCCCACCAATGCCACCGTCTTGTTGAACCAAGGATCAATCATCTCCGCCTCAGCGCCGATGAACGCCCTGATGAGGTACTCGCCCATAATAATGGCGATAATAGCGGCGCTTCCAGGCTTCAACACCAACACAGCAACCCACGTAAACAGAAACCCCGAGCACTCCCCAAAGATCTTGGAGAGATACACCTGCGCGCCACCGTTTAATGGGATCGCGCCTCCCAGCTCTGCATAACTTGCGCCGCCCGTCCACGCCAGCACACCAGCAACCACCCACACAATCAACGCAGCCCCTGGCGACCCAACATTCGAGTTGACCTGACTCGGCGACGAGAAAATACCCGACCCAATAATCAACCCAACAATCAGCGACAAGCCATTCAGGTACGTCAACGTCTTGTGCTTTTCCAGCGACCCACCGCCCAACCCGCCGCTCACATCCCTCGCCGAAGTTGGCGCCCCTATAGGAGCATACCCAGCGCCGGTGGTGGAAGAGAGCGGAAACAAATTCGCGGCAAAATCAAAGTTGGAAGTTACAGAGTATGATCGGTCTGGCCGGGTGCGCACAGCTGGGTTTGCGCTGTCGAGGGGATCGTCTCGTTCGAGGGAGGCACGCCGAGAGGACGAGATGCTAGGTCGGGAGTCGGTCTCGCTTGTATCGACGCCTGGACTAGAGCTGGCGAGGGAGGCTAGTTCGAGAGAGTCGCGGCCGCCGGGTGGAGGGGCGGAGGAGTATAATGGCGGCATTGCTCGCCCGGCCTCGGATGGGTTTTATGCGGTGCGGTGTGTTTGTTGCGGGGGTACTATTTTGTTATACCCTTGGAATTAGAGACGGAAGAATGACCATTTCTGGTTTTCGCTCGATCGAAGTACAGGTTGAGAGAGACGAAACGAGATTTGGCGGTAAAGACTTTGGTCGCTATGGGGTTGGCCAAGGAAAGTGATCGCAGACGTCACTGACGTTCTGGGTGTGTGTAGATTAAATAGGTGTATGCAGCGCAAAGTTCGTCAGGGGGTTGTGAGATGTCGAAAGTGCGGTGTAAGGAAACGATTTGTCGACCGCAAATTAACGATATTGAGGGTCGAGTTTTAGACTTTGATCCAGGAGAGAAGTTCCAGGAGGCTTGAGAAAGGGTTGCGGCAGGTTGGCAGATGGGAACCAGAGCCAAGGCCGGGTATGGCCCGTGCATATGCAGCCCCGGCGTAAAAGGCTTGGCAGGGGTGCACAACAGATCTGTAAAACTTGGAGAACCATTGCTGGGAGTATATATCTGGGTTTCAGTCCACTCGCTCTTCTCGGATATCATGTCAGGTTCAGTGTTCATTGTCATTTACTCCAGATGAGGACAACATGAGCAAAAAAGAACAAAGCCTATTCAGGGCACTCGCAGCCGTCTCCAAACCCCAGTTTTGACAAAGGGCTGGACCCGTTATTGTGTGGAGACTTACGCCATGCCAAGCACTGTCAATGGAGCTTGACAACGAAGCGAGAATGGAGTCAAAAAATACAGAAAAAAATACCTACAACACCGAGGATTCCCCAGTGGTCACCCACCTGAGTACTAGTTCGGCCCTCAACTGTTTCACTAGGGGAGAGCGGACGGGATCCCGTGCTTTCAGTTGGGTATGGTCGTAGGTGTAGGATGGTGGTGAAAGTTGAGGTTATATCGTATGAGCTGGGATCTCACGTAGCACACAAACGACCAGTCTATCCAGATCTTGTCTTTTGCTGAGGAATGTGAAAGCAAATTATCAAAGATGCAATTAATAGCCAAATCCATACAAAGTGTGACAGATAACACAACTCTCCTAACAGTTCCTCCAACGGTCTTTGACGTCGGCAAACGCCGTTGAGATTTCTCACTGCCGGGCCCGATCTGGGGCGCCAAGATATCAACTAATCCCCACTTATTTTTTCTAGCTGCCCCCTGCAGGCAGAGAGAGCTCCTGCAGCTCTGAGCAATCGCTTCCAGGCGCAAGAGAGCTTGAAGCAGCTCTCACAACTTCTGACTTCTCTCTAATCTTTTGACCCACCAACGATGTGATAGCAAAATGACCGTGATCTACGGGAGGTCAATCGGCCGCGCTCTGCCCAGGCTGGGCGCTCTTCGTTCCGTTCTCTCATGCTCTCGTTTTGGGGATGATATTCGATACCTCAGCATCACAGCCCATAGATACGCCAACAGCGATGCCAAACTGGACTTGCCAGCTTTGGATCAGAAATGGCGGCAGAGATGGGCAGCTTTGAAGAGCACCAAGACCAGCGACGGAGCTGAAAAGAAATATGTCCTTCCCATGTTTCCATATCCTTCGGGGTATTTACATCTGGGGCACCTCCGCGTCTACACCATTGCCGATGTTGTCGCCAGGTTTCACTCCCTTCGAGGACATGATGTCTTGCTACCAATGGGATGGGATGCCTTTGGACTTCCGGCCGAAAATGCCGCTATCGAGAGAGGCATTGACCCGGCCACCTGGACCAAGTCCAACATTGCCAAGATGAAGGAACAGCTCGACGTCATGAATGGATCCTGGGACTGGTCTCGCGTACGTTTGCACCTAGCCTTGAACCCGGCCACCTGGCTGACATGACTACCCTTCCCCCCAGGAACTGGCAACCTGTGACCCAAGCTTCTACAAACACACCCAAAAAATCTTCCTCCTCCTCCGCGAGCAAGGCCTAGCCTACCAAGACGAAGCAGAAGTCAACTACGACCCCGTCGACAAAACTGTCCTCGCTAACGAGCAAGTCGACGCCAACGGCTGCTCCTGGCGTTCCGGCGCCAAAGTCGAAAAGCGGAAACTAAAACAATGGTTCCTCCGCATCTCCCAATTCAGAGACTCCCTCCTCCAAGACCTCGAAATCCTCAGCAAAGACAACAACTGGCCCGAGCGAGTCCTAACCATGCAAAAGAACTGGCTAGGCAAATCCACCGGCGCAACCATCAAGTTCCCCCTCATGGCCTTTGAGCACATCACCCACTCCGCCATCGAGGTCTTCACCTCCCGCCCCGACACCCTCTTCGGAGTCCAGTACCTCGCCCTCGCCTCCACCCACCCAGTCGTAGCCCAGCTAGCAGCCAAAGACCCAGAACTGCAAGCGTTTCTAGATATCCTCCCCGGTTTACCCCCCGACTCCAAAGTCGGCTACCTCCTCCCCCACATCCGCGCGGTAAACCCCCTAGCCTATCACGACGAGACCCCCGAAGCGACAAAGAGGTCTGTCCCCATCTACGTCGCCCCCTACGTCCTAGGTGACTACGGCGAGGGCGCCGTCATGGGCGTCCCCGCCCACGATATCAGGGATCACTCGTTTTGGAAAACGCACCACAAAGACGAGCCAGTCCGGTTCGTCCTTGCCGCGTCGGAGGATGAGTCCACCACCGCCATGCCAAACGAGCCTTTTATCGACCACGGCGTTATGACCGCCCACAGTGGTCTCTTCAAGGGTCGTTCCTCTCAGGAAGCAGGTGAGATGATCGTGCGTATTCTTGAAGAGGCTGAACTGGCTAAGCCGGTGGAGAAGTGGCGGTTGAGGGATTGGTTGGTCAGCAGGCAGAGGTACTGGGGGACGCCGATCCCGATTATTCACTGCGGTTCTTGCGGTGCGGTGCCCGTTCCGGAGGAGGAGCTACCGGTAGAGTTGCCAGAGGTGGATGAGCACTGGGCTGGAAAAAAGACGGGTAACCCGCTTGAGACGCTGGAAGAGTGGGTGAATACGTCTTGTCCTCAATGCCACGGCCCGGCGAGGAGGGATACGGACACGATGGATACGTTTGTTGATTCGAGCTGGTATTTTGCGAGGTTTATCGACCCCCACAACGATGAGGTGCCGTTTTCGAGGGAAAAGGCAAGGAAGATGCTGCCTGTTGATCTCTACATTGGCGGGATTGAGCACGCCATCTTGCACCTTTTGTACTCGAGGTTTATTTACAAGTTTCTCATGGGTTCGACGCTGGTTGGGGAGACGGAAGGGGTGCAGGAGCCGTTCAAGCGGTTGATTACACAGGGGATGGTGCACGGCAAGACGTACACTGACCCTGCCACGGGGAAATTCCTCAAGCCTGACGAGGTTGATCTCACTGATCCGGCCAGACCGAGGGTTGTGAGGACGGGGGAGGTGGCGGGGGTGAGTTATGAGAAGATGTCCAAGAGCAAGTACAATGGTGTTGATCCTACCGATGTGATCAACTTGCACGGCGCAGATGCGACAAGGGCGCACATGCTTTTCCAGGCGCCGGTTAGTGAGGTGCTGGATTGGGATGGGGACAAGATTGTGGGGGTTACGAGGTGGTTGGGGAGGGTTTGGGAGCTTGTTCAGCGGGTTTCGACTATCTCATCATCGGCCTCGGTGAGGGAGTTTTTTGAGCAAGAAGCGGCTAGATTGGGAACGATGAAGGAAAAGGAACTCCAACAGTGGGATAAAGCTGCGAGGGTGTGGAGGGAGGTGCAAAAGACTGTTGAGAGTGTCACGGGGTCGTACGAAAAGGTTTACGCGCTGAACACGGTGGTGTCGGATTTGATGATTTTGACGAATGTGATTGTCGAGGAGGAGAAGGGTGTGCCGGATGGGGTGAAGAGGGAGGCGGTGGAGGGGTTAGTGAGGATGATGGCACCGATTACGCCTGCTTTTGCGGAGGAGTGCTGGGCTGTTCTTCATCCTGGTGAGACGTCGATTTTTAAGAGTGAGAAGGGGAGGTTTCCGGTCGCGGATGGGACGGTGGATTTGCTGCAGCCGAGGAAGCAGGTTTGTGCGGTGCAGGTGAATGGGAGGTTGAAGTTTGCGGCCGAGATTGCGGTGCCGCCTGAGGGGTTGGGAGAGGAGGAGAGGAGGGAGTGGGTTGTTGGGGAGGTCCTGAAGACGGAGGAGGGGAGGAAGAAGTTTGAGGGTGTTGATGTTGGAAAAGCAAAGAAGGTGGTGGTGGTCAAGGGTGGGAAGTTGGTGAACTTTGTCATGTGATGTGGGATGAAAAAGATGACTTGTATTTTATTGTATTGATGGAGTGGTAACACCAAAATAAATGAGCGATAGATTATGATCATTTCTTGGTCTTTCTTCTCCTGGGTGTAGAGGAAGCAAAAAGCTCACCGGCCAGCTCCGTAGAGGTGGCCAGCTACGAAACCCTCGGTAGGGTTTGCTTCGCGGTTGGGTGGAGGGGGGGGGGGTTTGTTGTTGATTTGGGGGGGGTCGGTCGATATTCTTGAAGGCCATCTTGAGAGATAGGGCCTCACTGAGGAATCGAACTCAGGCGTCCATGGAGCCCTGTTTCCAGGGGGCATTGTTCGTTGCCTGATCCGGGCCACCTACGTCTTACCCGCTGAGCCATCTGACCATTCCAGTTACCGGATGAGTGCGTAGGTGGTTGTTGGAAGGAGCATGGTTAACCTAATATATAAACCATGGGTTGCTCCTGCCTGCTCTTGCTCTTGCTCTTGCCGTGAGGCATGGGGTGTTTCTGAGGAAGGTGCGACTTCCATTACCTCGGGAGCAAGTGCCACGATGGCTACCTTCCGTGATACCCTCCAGTCCTGGAAGGAAGTCCACCGCAGATTGAGGAAATGAGGAGGTTAAGTATAAACAACCGGTTTGCGATCATCATTTTGACTTTTGTGGAACGAGATCGGATGGTGGGATTAACACTTCAACAAACCACACCACACCACCACTCAAACCACCCCCTCCCCAACGGTCTTGTCAACAATCCTTCCTCCAAAAATACACCCCCCTCCCATTCCCCCTTCCCTTCACCTCGACCTCCTCCCCATTATTCCTCAGCGATATCCTCTCCTTTTCCTCCCCCTCAGGATCATCCCTCCAAATCTCCACCGTCCCCGCATAATTCTTCAGCTCCCCTCCCCTAACAACCATCTCCGCCACCCTCCTCGCCTGCTCTACATCCCCCACCTCAAAAAGCACCCTTTTCGGCTGGAGGACACTCACAATCTCGAGCAATCTTGCATAAAACACATCCTCCGGCAGGCAATCATACCCTTTTCCTAGGTTCACATCCGGAACAAGAGCGAGTTTAGGCTCGTAAAACCGGACAGAACGTTCAGTGTTTTTGTTGAAGCCAGCGGGGGAGATGTAAGGGGGATTTGATGTCAGGATGTCTAACTCTCCCGGGGAAAAGGGGAGGGAAGAGAGGAAGGAAGGAGAAAAAATGTCGGATTTGGTAAAGGTTATGCTTTTGGAGGCGGAAAGGGGGAGGTGGGAGAGGGAGATGTTGTGGGAGAGGTTTTGGCGGGAGAGGGAGATGGCGAGGGGGGAGATGTCGACTCCGAGGGTTTGGCTGGTAGACGGGAGGAGGGAGGCTATCAAAAGGGGGATGCAGCCTGTTCCTGTGCAGAGGTCGAGGATTTTGAGGGGGGAGGACGAAAAAGGGAGGAGGGTGGTGAGGTGGGTTATTATGGATTCGGTTTCTGGTCTGGTCATTTAAGGTGGGTTAGTTTGGATATAAGTACCAAGGAAGATGGAAGGGTGAAGAGGGCATACCGTGGGATGAGAACACCTGGTTTGCAGAGGATATCAAGGGGGCCGAAGGGTTGGTTGCCGAGGATGTATTGTAATGGTATCCCCTTTTCCCGCTTGAGGCAGGCTTGCCATATTCCAAGCTTTCGGGGCACGAGGGAATCGGTTGAGTTGACGTGCTCTTTTATCCAGCGGAGTTCGTTGGCGGTTGAGTCGAGGGTTCGGCAGACGGGCAGAAGCAGGGGAGCAAAGGGTGATATTTGCTTCCGGGCTTGTCGAAATAGAGATGGTGCGAGTCGGGGCATTTTGATCTTGGGTGTGTTGGTGAGATAGATATCGTGATTTGGGCTAAGATGAGAACTGACATGAGTGAGCTGCTGGTGAGGTGAGAGGAAGAGTTTTGAGCTACCAACCCCGGAATCGGTGATGGTATTTCAGAATCAATAATGAGATTTTTGAGTAACTGACTACATTCAACAGTTTCAAAAGCACCCTTTTGGTTGTTTACACATGTTGAGGTGAAGCTGTATCCTAGTGAAGTGAAATATTTTACTATCGGGTCTTCGTGTATATGCATACCCTGATAGCACCGAAACCTTTGGTTCACAAGAACTTGGATATGATTACGAATATACTTGAGACATAATCCACCAAGGAGCTCTCTGTCATCATGCAACTACAAACTGCGTCTTACCAGCCAAGACGTCCAACCCGCCCAGTCATTCCTTCGCCATGATACTGCAACGAGTAGCTCAGGTGTGCGCCAGACCAATAACCCTGAGAGGGTTTGCGACCAAAGCGAAGTCACCACCATCATTCCCGACAACGCCGACATGTCCCTCGCCAACATGTGCATGCGCACCCACCCCCGAGTTCCCCGAGGGGTTTGAAATTGACCACAAGACAAATATCAATGGACTGATTTCCAACTACGCGCAACATGTCCTGGTTTGCACGGGCAAAGACGACTGGCCGTCCCGTATTGAGGACGACAACAGTGGTGATAACCTCGCTGCTGACCTGCGTGAGTTAGTTGGACGTGGGGGTCAGTTCAATGATGTATTTCCCCCTCCCCCCCCCCCCCTTTTGAGCCTCACACTTGCACGCTGATATTAACCATCGTCACAACATAGCCGTTCCATAACATCTCAGTCCTCAACGCTTCATTCCCCTCATCGCCTGCTCCCAAATCACGGCCTGAGTTGCAAACCACGTCAGCTTACCTCCTCCCTTCATTCAAGTATGTCCCTTGGCTACCGCGAGTCTCATTTGACAGCGTTGAGGCACTGGTGAGGGGCTATCTCCTCCCTGAAAAGCTGCACCCATTGCATGACGGGCTGTCACCCATTCACCGAGACCGTTTACTTCGCAAACCCGCCTATCAAAACGCTCTGTACGGTGTCAAGGACGTCGATGAGGTTGTGGTGCTCATCTGTGGACATGGAGGGCGGGACCAGAGGTGTGGTGCTTATGGGCCACTGCTGAGGGGCGAGTTTGAGAAACGACTGCCTGAGAAGGGCATCGAGGTGGTTACAGGGCCGGTGGAGGTGGAGGTGGACGAGACAGTTCAGGCCCTGGAAGACGGGGAAGGGAAGAAGGACGAAAGAGCCAAGACGGCGGCCAGAATTGGCTTGATCAGTCATATTGGTGGACATAAGTTTGCGGGCAATGTCATCATTTATATACCTCCAAACCAGACAACCAAGGATGGGGTGCGGCATCCGTTGGCTGGTCATGGGATCTGGTATGGGAGGGTTGAGCCGAGACATATTGAGGGCATCGTGGAGGAGACAATATTGCAGGGAAAGGTGGTAGAAGAGCTCTTTAGGGGAGGTATCACTCAGGATGGAAAGATTCTGCGACTTTGATGTGGCAGAGCTGGTAAGGTAGTCCGTAGATATAGTGGCTGCATATGACAGTTTCCATTGTCGGGGTCTAGAATCGGATAGGTGCATATGCACGGACCCTTTTTCATTCTGGCCCCCATCTTCCATTGACACTCACCTCGCTTGGTCTTTGGTTCTTTGACCTTCTCCCGGATACAGAAAACAACTTTACCGTACACGATCTTATGCCCTGGAGATGTCGGGAAGACTCGTCTCATCGGGCATACGCCTGCCAAAATACGTTGCTGGAGATGGGAGACTCGACCTCATGAAGATCTCGCTCTCATCACATGCTCAGCGACAGACATTACAAAGAATATACAGGCAAAGGTCCCAGCATCGCCAATTTCATGTCTCACCTTCTCAGGCAGCAAAATCTAGATTTGACTCCCCCAAGTCGGAGAAAGATGAATCCAGATTCGCCGCTGCCAAGTCGAAGAAAAATGCTCCACAATCAACCCCAGAGCCAAACGCAGCCCAAGACCAGGGGGAGCCACGCGTCACCAGGAAGGAGGTGAAGCGAGAGCGAACGAAAATACTCCTAGAACAACGGGAACAAAAAATCCGAGAGCTAGAAGCACAAGAGAAAGAAAGACTAGAACAGGAAAAACAAGAGGAAGAGAGAGCGGAACAGGAAAGGCAAGAGCTCAAACGACTGGTCAAAGAACAACTAGGCCTAGAAACAGAAAACCCAGCAAAAGAGGAGAAGAGCCGGTCAGAGCAGAGTTCGAATGTCGTCCGCAAGATTTTCTTTTCCGGAGTTGCCTCGGCCGGTGCCCTCGTCTTATGGGAGATGTGGAGGTTTGCTTACAGCACCGAGCCACTCAACGACCAGAAGTTTTCACCATTTGAGATTGTTGACCGGCAACAAGTGTCCCCTACGGCCTTTATCGTCACCGTCAAGCCGGTTGTATCACGCCTGGGCGGTCTCGCCAGCCAGTGGAAGCTGGCATGGCTCGAGACGCTCCAGCACAAACTTGCGTGGGAGGGTACCTGGGCTGTTGAGATCAAACAGCCCGAACTCCAAGTCGCGCGAGATTACACCCCCTTGCCGGAGCTGGATGTGCTTAGGGCTACAAACGAGTACGACACTCGCGGCCGTATCGAACTCTTCCAGCTGCTCAAGGGTCTCTTCTCCCCACAACAATCCATCCCCACGTTCAAGTTCCTGATCAGGAGAACAGAAGGCGGGGAGGTGAGCAGCTGGCTAAGCCGCAGAAAAGTGGGGGACACCATTGAACTACGCGGACCACACCAGAGCTTCAATGTCGTCGCCCGGGCGGGGTACAAGGAAGCGGAAGAGCCCAAAAGGGTCGTGTTTCTCGCCGGCGGAACAGGCATAGCACCAGCCCTCCAAGCAGCCGGGAGCCTCTTCCGGGAACACGGACAAACCTTGAAGAAAATGCCCCAAGTCGACATTTTATGGGCCAACCGGTCAAAAGAGGACATCAAGACCGACAACCCTGTCATTGAGCTTCTCGAGAAACTGAAGGAAATGTCTCGGGGGAAGATCAACTATGTTTGCGTTGTGGATGAGGAGGGGAGATTCATCACCGCGAATGATATCGTCGCCAAGACGCAAATCACACCGCCGCGAAAGTCATGGTTTTGGAATTCTTCAAAGGCCGAATCAACCCGGTCAAAAGACGATGTCAACTGCTACTATCACTCCTCAAAACACCTGATCACTTCTGCGGGTGAGGACTATGAGAAGGTTGATGGGGAGAACCCACGACGGCAGTGCGCCTGCCCTGTTGGAAGGCCGAGCTTTAAGAATCTGCTTATGGTGTCTGGGCCCGAGGGTTTCAACAATCACTTTGCTGGACCAAAGTATTGGGCTGACGGCAAGGAGAGGCAGGGCCCGGTTGGGGGTGTTATTGGGGAATTGGCGAAGAAGTACCCAAGTTTGGCGAGCGATTGGCTTGTGTTGAAGTTGTAATCAAGCAGGATCACGTAACCTTGGATCAGGTTATATGCCATGTAGGAGGTACGTAGAGGGGCCAGCAAGAGACTTTTGGTTTGGGTGGCGGACCAGAAAGAATCTAATGCTAGATATTGTTTGTTGAGCACCAGTCACCACAACATGGCCATAAAATTCTAACGAGTAGAACATGAAGAGAAACTTCCTAGCTATTTAGGAACCTTTTTCTCCCCACATAAACGCCATCCAATGCAGTTAAATAGGTAAATGACAAAGCCCGCACCAACCACACATGCTTCTTCATCCCTATCTTCCCCCCTTCAAATCCCCTGAACCTTTCTGTAAGAAGGCGGCTTCATAGTCCGTTGAATCACCTTTGCCGCCCAAGTTGGGATCAAGCTCATGGCCAGGATCGCCGCAACTCTCCAGTAAAAGCCCCTACCGTACTTGTTAGCCACTGACCCCTCCCCCCAAAAAACACAGCAAGGAAAGAAAAACTTACACCTCCATCAAAAACCCCAAATCAAAATACCCTCCCAAAAACGGCACACTTCCCACAAACACCAAAAACGTGCCCACAATCGACACCACCATCACCCAATGCCACGTCGTAATCTCCACCGCCACCATCAACAGCTCATTCAGCACCAGCACGGTATAACTAACCGCCACCATCCTCGGGCTGTCCACCTCGGTCAAGACCTGGCTCAACCCCTGAATCAGACACCCCTGGTAAATCGACACAAACACCCACACAAAAAAAGTCCGGTAGCTCAAGCTCCTGCCCTCGGTCAATTCTTTGTACAGCTCCGGATACAGGTTCGCCAGCTCCTCGTCCACATCCTTGTCCAGGACAAGACTCAGCACCGGTGCCGCCGTGTAGATGGTGGCGTACCCGACCATCAACCAGTCTTTGTACAACCCCAACGGCTCAAAGTCGACCGCGATGCTAAACATTGTCTGGCACACCGCAATGATCAACCCTCTGTGGATCACAAACTGGGCCAACTTGGCGCTTCGTTTGTACGAGTTCCTCCCGTGCCACACCAGCAGCTTGGTCAAGTGACAAAACTGCTCGATGCTGAAATCAGCCGCAAGACTGGCCTGTCGTCCTTCCTTGCCAACGATACCAACCCCTACATCCGCCGCCTGAATCATACTAACATCATTCCCTCCATCCCCGATACAGCACACCCTCTTCTTGGTATACTCCTTGATCAGCCTCGCCACCTCCGCTTTTTGCGTCGGCGAGCACCGACAAGCAACAACCGTCGGCAACTTCACCGCCACACTGATAAACTCGGTCCGATAATGCGTCAAAAACAACCCCAAACTCTCCCCATCAATCAGCAAGCAGCTGTCCGGCTTGCTCCTCAGAAAGTCAATATGCTCCTGCGCGCTGTCCTTCCTCCTCAACTTCTCCACAGTATGTATATACTGCCCCCTCGCCACCAGCTTACTGCTCACACCCACACACCTCGCCGTCTCAACCTTGTCCCCCGTCAGCATCCAAATCTTGATCCCCGCGTTCCTCAACAGCTCCAAACTAGGCTTCACATCCCTCTGCAGCTTATCCTCCACCCCCGTGACCCCAAGCAACTCCAAATCATGCTCCAGATACCGGCCCACCACCCCCTGCACCCCGGCCTCCCGTCCACTAATCGCCAAAGCCGCCCTCTTATACTCCTGCTCAAACTCCCTGTACTCCGCATTACTCAACCTCTTCCTCCCCACCACCAGCGTCCTCAGCCCCTCCCTAGCCATATTCGCAGTCTCCTCATCCAACCAGTCATTCGCCGCCACAATCCCCGTCATGACCGTATCCGCCCCCTTTTGATAAAACCAAATCTCCCCATCCCCATCCCCTGTCTCATTCAACCTCTCGGCAAACCTAACCACAATCCCCATCCTCTTCCCCTCGCTCGTAAAAGGGAAAATGTCCAATATCCTCACCTTCACCACCACCCTCCCCGTCTCAGTACTCTCCAAAACAATACTCCTCCTGTCCCGATACGCCAACCTCAGCCCAACCGACTCAGTCCACTTCACAATCGCAATCTCATCCGGACTGCTCGCCTGATAAGAATTAACCATCCTCCCCGTCCTCTCATCCTCCTCCGTAGTAGGCGTAACGTTATGACACAGCGCCAGCGCCATCACCACATCCCTCACCCTCGACCCAATCTCCCTCCTCTGCCTCGTAGCCCCAGCCCCCACCCCCGCAGCGCTCGAGCTCGACGGCGTGGCCAAAGGCGGATTGGACACCTGGCTCAGATTCGTAGCACCAAGATTAAACCCCTGCCTCACATACCCCGCCACCTCGTCCATCGCATCATTAGCATACGACACCGTCCCGACATGAATCTTCTTCATCTCCATGTCGTTTTGCGTCAATGTCCCCGTCTTGTCGCTGAGGAGGTACTCGATCCTCCCCAAGTCCTCCGGTATCGTCGACGTCCTCACCACCGCGCCCGGGATCCCGGGGTCCCGCTGGATAAACCATGAATAAACCGATTTTCCCATGTCGAGATTGACACGGAGGGAAATCGGCACGATGGTCGAGAACAGGACCAGAAACTTCATAATCTTGATGTACCACACGTCAGTCTTTGTGTTACCGAAACCTTCCGCCGCGACCAGGATGATGGACAGGGCGAGGGTGAGGAAGCAGAGGATTTTGGTAAGCGAGTTGATTTCGTATTCGAGAAGGCCAGTCTTCGAGCGGGAGGGCGAGGTTGACAGGGCGGAGCGGGTTTGCGGACCGCTGTAGATTACCACCGCCAAGGTGGTGGCGTGTGAGGCAATGACCGTGTTGGCCCAGGCGGTGTTGTCGATGGAGAGGGGAGCTGCCTTGGCTTGCTCATCGCTGCTGGCAAAGGCGTTGGTGCTCACAGCATCCTGCCGTGTGGGCAGCAGCTCCAAGGTGCCGGTGAACTCGTTGACCTTTCTGTCTGGCTTGCCAGCGGTGACGCGAAGGCGAACAAGCTCCTCGATTGGTAGGTTTTGCGAGAGGGGAGAGGCAAGACGTAATTTCCAGTCAGTTTCACCGTCGAGCTGGTCTGTTCTGATAAAGGTTTCTCCGTTTGAGCTTCCCTCAGCAGCTCCTCCGGCAGCGGACTCGACATCCTTTGAGCTGCCCTGCCCAGGATCGACAGGGTGATCGACCAGTAGCGACTCTTCTTTCGGTGGTGGTGCTTCCGGCTCTCCTTGGTGGGCCGCGGCTTCGTTTGAAAGACACTTTAGAACAATGACATCAGCCGGTACACGATGCCCCTTGCTGAGCTTCAGGACATCGCCCACCTTGAGATCCTTTGACTTTTTGCTGATTTCATGAACATGAGACGAAGCGAAGCGGTGTGAGCCGTCAGCCTCCATTTGCTCTTCCTCCTCTCTGATATCCGACAGTCTGTCCCCTTGTGGAATAGCACGTTTTGAACCTTTCCGTACGTGAGATGATTTGAGTGTTTTCCTTGACCGAAGATTCGCGCTACCCACTCCTGGTTCGTCGAACTGCAGTACCGTATACAATTCAGAGTTGGCCTCATTGTCTCTCCTCCTCCTCTCGAGATCATCATAGGCTTCCTTCCCCAGAGTGATCACCAAAACAAACGCTAATGGCGCAATGTACGTGGAAAGATAACCGATTCTCAGCGCCGGAATGATCTGCGACAAGGCCACCAACAAAAAGTACATGTTGAAGAAGAAGGAGAACTCGTTGTACAGCGTCACTGGCAAAAAGCTCCACGCTGTGTACTTGGCGTTTGATATCGAGTTTGGTGGGAACCGTATTACCTGTCGTGAGCCAACAGCCACCAGTCTGGATGACGATGGGTCGTCCTCTTCTTTTTCCTCTTCCTCTTGGTTGTCCTTGCCATGATCTGCGCCTGTTCCCGACATGAAACTAGGCAGCCGGAGTCTCCCAACCCGAAGGGTGTCGGCAGCAAAAGATCGTCGTCGCCGCCGCGGGCCTGAACCACCGCCGTGCTCGCTGAGCAGCGGGGCATCGTCTCTCCCGCCCGTGCTGGCATCGGAGTAGCGTGGGTTGTTTCCATCATCGTCCCTGAGAAGCGCCTCGGCGTCTTCCTCGCCTGCGGCCCGGCTGCGTCCCAGCTCGCCGTATCCATTCCGGTTAGCCCCTCGACGTAGGCCACCCATACGAAGCGTACGCAAAGCTATCCTCGGAGCTCGTCGTTCGGTTTGTTTTGGCTGCTGACTGGCCTGCGACGAGCCAGAGGCGGGAGTCGGGTCGAGTTCTTCGATATCGAGATCTAGTTCGGAGTCCGAGTCGTCCGGCGAGTCTGGCGGAGCAGACGGGTGGTACTGGCTTGGGGGAGGCATTCCCGCATGAGATTCGGGCCCTCAAAAGAGGCGTTGGGTACCAGGGACTGGCTTTTAAATTTTAGACGACCTCCTGTTCTGATTTCCGCTGGTCGGAACTGCCTTCCCTTCTAGAAAATGAGTAGCAACAGTGTCGTCCAGTTCCTTCCTATCGACATGTCTTGTGCTCGACAAAGAGCTTCCATAAAAAGGGTTATTGAGTTTGTGTTGCCAGCGGAGGGGGGGGGGGTGTGGGCTGAACGGAGCCAGTTTTGAGGATACGTTGCCCTTTAGTGCAAAAAGACGGCAAACCTTTCTAAAACTCTCTATGTTCTTGTAGTAGAAAGCAAAAAGCTGCTACCTAGAGATGGGATATATAATAAGAGAGATGTCGAATCTCAAAAATGACGAATGCTCTTCCTGAAAATAATACCTAAGCCACAGCTGGCCAACACTGGGACGTCCTGTTACGAATGCAGTTGCGCACCTGCAGCCGTTTAGCGCATAAATGTAACGGGACTCGGAAGATCGCGGTGTCCTGCTATGTATCTGTTAATGCAATACGGCCCACATGGCTGCGTCACTGTCTGTGCACGTGAAAGCGGCACAGGGTCTTGCCAGCTCCCGCAAGTACAGCCCTAACAGAAGCAGCTGGGCCACTGGAACACACCTGCAGTAAGGACAGCGTTTCCCTTTGGCTTGTGGCAGCGCCTCCGTCATCCATCGCCAGTCTTGCCAACTTGCACCAAGACCAGGAGTGAGACTTGACTGCCTCTGTTCGGATCCAGTCCCACACAAGATGATTCGCTGCTAGAATCCTTTTCTGCCTTTTAAGTCTCCGGTTTTTGCTGTATACTACCTACTAAGTAGGTGATTTTTTTTTTCTTCGCCCCCCCTTTCCAGCTTGGGTTTTGGGACAGGGGCAACAACGGCAGGGTTCCGCCAAACGCGACTTGGTTGCCGTGTGTTCACGAGATGCTAACCGGCATTCTTCAACCATAGTACTTCTATTCTCTTCACCGCGCCATTGCGCATAGTAGCGCATCTTCTAATCAATCTCACAATGTCGTCCGATGCGCCGACGGCATCATGGCATCCCGCCATGATGCCCAATTATCTGGCTGCCGAACCACCTCCAAGTCTCCCAACAGAAGCTACTTCGAGTCCAACACCGAGTCCGCCGCCGCAAAATCAACCCGAAGCCGCCAGAGAGACTCGGCAACTGAGCCATGTTCATGAAACTTCAGAAGACCACGACACGGGTGCTTGGTTTCCGGACTATGGGACTTCAAATGCCGATTGGATGAAGAAGACTACGGACGATGCGCCAGCACCGGCACCGGCACCGGCACCCGCGCCAGTCGAGGATTCAGTTGAACCTGCTCCTGAGAAGCCTGCTTCTGAGGAGAAGGCTGAAGAAACAGCGGCCGAAACTACCAATGCCTCCAAGCACCTCAGCACCATGTCCTTTACCCGAACCGTATCCTCGGAGATGAACTGGAACGACGACGATGACCCCGAGTGGAGTATCACCTCACCTGCGGCCCAGCACGACCCTTCCAAGTTCCTTCCAGAGACAGGAAGGACAAATTCGTTCCCCAATACCTCGCATTTGGAGCAGCAGCCAACCCCAGAATTGGAGCAGGCTCTCCCTGCCACTGAGGCCGAAGACTTGATTAGAGAAATCGAACAAGAAGAGGCCGCTGAAAATGCGGCCGACGCAGGCTTTGACAACCAATTTGGCGAACAGAATGACCACCAGTATATTGGCGGTAACATCACAGGGACTGCCGAGGATGCTCAGGAGGCCAGGTTCGATGAGGGACTTGCCTTGATTCCTTCAGCTGAGCCAGCTGCGCCGCAGCCTGCGAAGAACGACGACGCCGGAGACGATTTGTTCGGAGGGGATGGGGAAAGCGAGGAGGACGACTTTTTCAGCAATGTCAAAGGGGACGAGACCGAACACCAGGATGCATTCGAGCCACAACCCCTGGAACGCAAGTCTACAATGGATGTCTTGAACTCGTTGAATGTTGGCTCAGCACATAACGGTTTCGAACCATTGAAGGAGACAGTCGAGGAAGAAGAGGCTGAGGATGAGGTGCCACAACCACAAGAAACCCAGGAACTCAAGGTGGAGGAGACCCCGGCTGCTTCACAGGACGAGCCGAAGCCCGAAACCCAAGAGGATCTTGATGCCAAGTGGAAGGAGATGTTTGGTGATGAGGAAGAGGAAGAATTCCTCCTCGAGTCCGATACTGAGCCAAAAGAGGAGGTGGACGCAGCTGCATTCTTGGGCAGCGATGACGAGAGTCTGCTCGATGACGAGACAGGCACGGAAGCGCCAGCAGCCCCAGGATATCAGCCAGCACCTACTGCGCCGGTTGCTACCAGCCAATATCTTCCCCAGCCGTCACCTGCAGCTGCTCCTGTAGTCAGCCCATATGTGCCGACTGGAACATCTAGGACCCCAACCCAGGCGAATCCATATTTCCCACCAGCCCCAACTATTCCACCCGCTGCTGTACCTCCATATGGGGTACCTGCCTCTGCTCCCCCAGCCCAAAACTTTGGATATGGCGCCCCTCCACTCCCTGTACAGGAGAAGCCCAAAGCCCAAAGCTTTGTGGATAAAGGCAAGGGCGGGTATCAATCACCATATGATCTTCCAATGGAGGTTGTGAAACCCAAGAAGCGCGCCAGCGCCTTGCCTCTTCAGAGAAACAGCTCGGCCCCCCTTGCCCCCGGACCGGTTGTCCCACCACCACCAAGAAGCGCAAGCTTATACCAGAGTCAACCCATGGCCTCTCCTCTGCCATCGAGCGGTCTTGCTGGGCCCAGTCTGGCGCGCCCTGGCTCCAGCGGCTCGTCACAAGGTCAGGCTCCTGCAGCAGCAAAGAAGACTCCACAAGAGGCCTTCTTTGAGGATCTTCCCATCACAACGAAGCCTCGTCCTGCCTCCCGCAATAAGGGCTTACCATCTCCGTCTCAAACAAGTCCATATGGGCCTCCGGCACAATCAGTGCCGCCCCACGCTGTTCCGCCTCCTGTGAATCATCAAATGGCACCGCCTCCGGGACCTTTCAGCCCCCCCGGATCTCAGTCGGAATTCCCTTCTCTAGTGGCACCCCCCAAGGTCAATCCTTATGCTGCTTTGCCTTCCAGTGCTGGCCTGGCTCCCGCACCTGCGCCTGCAGCCTCGACTCGCTACTCTCCAGCCCCCCCTGGTGCTCCACAGCCGAATGGCCATGTCCCTCCTCCGGCCTTGAGCCGCTTCTCCCCCGCTCCTCCCTCTCGACAAGCCAGTGGTACCTACCCACCACACAGCGCGGCTTCGGCGCCTCCTATATTGCCTCACCAGCCCCGTACTTCAAGCCCGTTGGCTCATTTCGAGATTACCAATGAGCGATCTAGACCACACCAGCCGACTCATCTCGCTGAGAACACTTTGGCAGAGAGACGTAGTGTCAGCTCCATGCACGATTCCAGGCTCCAAAGGGTATCATCTTTGCCCCCAACACGGGAGGTGGAGGAAGAAGACGGTCCATCCGCAGCACAACAGTCCTCCCCTGGCCGTGCGATGCCGTCTCTTCCAATGTCTCCTCCAGAGTCGAAATATGCACCATCAGCGTTTCAAGCAAGACAAACGCCGCCCCCTTCTTCTCACTCTGGCCAAGCCATCTTGTCCCCTCCCAAGCGGGCAATGTCTACCCACAGTCCGTTGGTCATGTCTCCCGAATTTGCTCCGCCACCTAGGTCACAGACACAGTCACCAGGAGCACTCTATGGCAACAGGGTCACCAAACAGGCCGAGCCGCTTCCTCGACCATCATCGGTCCAGGATCTTACGTCTCCTCACCTCACCGGATATGCCCCTCAAGTGCCAGCCCCAGCTGCCCCTGCCTCGACTTCCTCGCGCCCAAGAGGGTTCTCGCTCAACATGAATGTCATTCCGCCTACGGATGGGCGGGAGCATGATCCACTGCAGAGATGGAGGGGCGCTCCTCTTCTTTCGTGGGGCGTTGGCGGTTCAATGGTCACCATGTTTCCCAAGGAGGTGCCGCGCTATGGCATGAACCAGAGTGTCCCGTCAGTTGTGCGTAGTCCTGGAGAAGTCAAGGTCAAGAACGCCAAGGACATTGCCCCGTTAGAGGAGCGCCTAACCAAGTTCCCCGGTCCCCTCAAGGGCAAGTCCAAGAAGAAGGAGGCTATCTCCTGGCTGAGTGCGGGCATTGAAACTCTCGAGCGTGGTTTGCCCAACACTTTTGGGATGCAATCCCATCTGGCTCATGACGATAAGCGGGCGTTTGAGCGGGTTCTCTTGTGGAAGATTCTGCGAGTTTTCATCGAGCATGACGGTATTCTCGAAGGCAACCCTGCCGTTGAGAAGGCCGTAAGAGACTTGCTATCCCCCTCCCCTGCGACAGAAGCCGCGGTTCCGTACCTGAACGGGGGCGCTTCTCTTGGGCTTAGCGATTCACCCGCAACCTCCATGCGGACCGATTCCGTCGACTCGGCCACTGTTGAGAGCATCCGCCGACATCTTCTCAGCGGCGAGAGTGAGAAGGCTATCTGGGCCGCGGCTGATCAGCGTCTGTGGGGTCACGCTCTTCTTCTTGCCAACGCCCTTGCTCCCAACCTGTATAAGCAGGTTGCGCATGAGTTTGTGAAGAAGGAGGTCAACTTCCCTGGCCATAACAATGAGTCGCTTGCCGCCTTGTATGAAGTCCTCTCAGGAAACCACGATGAGACTGTTGACGAGCTGGTGCCCGTTCATGCTCGTGCTGGGCTTCAGCTCGTTGCCAAGGACCCATCACTTGGGCCTTCCAAGGATGCTATGGAGGGTCTTGACAAGTGGCGCGAAACTCTCAGCCTCATCCTGAGCAACAGGAGCGTTGGCGATGCCAAGGCCATTAACTCACTCGGCACCTTGCTTTCTGGATATGGAAGGGCTGAAGCCGCTCATATCTGCTTCATGTTTGCACGCCACAACACCATCTTTGGCGGATTCGACGATCCAAACTCTCACTTCGTGCTGGTTGGATCCGACCACAAGAGGCAGGCTGAGCAGTTTGC
Organism: Podospora anserina S mat+; assembly: GCF_000226545.1. NCBI lineage: Eukaryota > Fungi > Ascomycota > Sordariomycetes > Sordariales > Podosporaceae > Podospora > Podospora anserina. The sequence goes on from NW_001914858.1 coordinate 3,365,254, forward strand.
CAAAGAGATTGAGCCTCTCTTGTTGAGCGAAGTGTACGAGTATGGCCAAAGCCTTGCCGGGAACTCGAACGTGGTTATTTCGAATCCTCACTTGGCCGCATACAAGCTGCAGCATGCATATGCCCTGGCGGAATACGGGTTCAGAGATAAAGCTTTGCAGTACTGCGAGGTCATTGCTGCGTCGATCACTGCACAGACCAAACGCTCGCCGTATCATCATCACATCCTGGAAAATGCAGTCGAGGATCTTATGAAGAGGCTGAAGTCAGCCCCCAAGGAGGAGTCCAACTCCTGGATCCCCAAGCCAAGCATGAACAAGGTCTCGGACTCGATGTGGAACCGCTTCAACAAGTTTGTTGCTGGTGACGACAATGATGAGTCTGGTCAGGGCGCTGCTGGTGATGCAGCTGAATCCGGGCCGTTTGGCCGAATTGCTGGAGGTACCCCGTCTATTAGCCGGCCTCCATCTGCGAACAACCTGGAGACGTTTGGCGCTGCCATTCCCAGCTACGGTATGCCGGTCGCCTCTGTCTCCAACGGGCCTGTGATGTCCTCGGCGCCGCCAACCAGAGCTGCCTCTCGCTATGCGCCAGGAGGCCCGCCTCAGCCTGCGGCCGGTGCTGGCAATCCGTACGCTCCACGCACTTCCATGGAGCGCAGCTCGGGCGAGTATAACCGGAGTTCCGTTGAGCTGCCCAGGAGGTCTCTGGACATGCAGTCCGGATACGGCCCGGTGAGGACCTCCTCCCCAGCTCAACAGTACACGCCATATGGCGGTGGATACAACCCTGCTGGGGAGTCGCCGCGCAGTCCATCGGTGCAGCAACAGCCTGCTCAGCTCGCTGCAGCCACACCAGGCTACCAACCATATGGATATCCTGGTGCGCCGATCAATGGTGGGAATGCTGCCAGTGATCTGCCCACTCCCACTTCTGAGAAGCAAGGCTTTGAAACCAAGACTGAGGCCGCTGGGACCTCTGGTTATCAGGCCCCCTCGTACGGATATGAGCCGCCATCGTTCACTGCTTACGAGGCACTAAAGGAGGAGGAGAAGCCTGCATCGGAGGAGACTACTGGCGACGGCGGATATGAGCCTCCCTCGTATCAACCATACAGCTACGAACCCCCCTCATACCAGCCTGACCCGCCCTCTAACGAGGACGAAAAGTCTGGTGATGAGAAGCCCAAGCACAAGAAGAAGAGTTTCATGGATGATGACGATGATGACTACCCTCCCATGAAGCCATCATCATCGACACCAGCGGAGAAGAGCAAGGAAGAGAAAGACAGGGAAAACGCAGAGATGTTCCGCAAGGCAGCTGAAGAAGATGGTAGGCCCCCTTTCGCCCCCTTTTTCACCAGTATAACACCGCTGACCATATCACAGCCAAACGCGCCGAAGCAGCCAAAGCGCAAAAGAAAGGATGGGGCTTCGGCTCCTGGTTCGGCGGCAGGAAATCCGACGCCATGCCCCAGCAGCAAGAAGCCGCCGGCACACCCAACAAGCCCATCCGTGCCAAGCTTGGCGAGGCCAATTCTTTCTATTACGACCCTGAGCTCAAGCGGTGGGTGAATAAGAACAGTTCTGGGGAGGACACAGCCAAGAAGGCGACGCCTCCTCCTCCAAAGGCGGGACCGCCGGGTGGTGGTGCTAGGTCTGCGACGGCTAGTCCGTCTTTTCCTCCTCCGGGGGCGGCTGATCCGGGGAGGGCCAGTGCGCCTCCTCCGAGGGTTGCGTCTGTTGGGAACCTGACACCGCCGGGGTCGGGATCTGAGATTGGTTTGAGTGCGCCGCCTGCTGGGCCGGTGGGCATGTTGAGGAGTGCGAGCAGTACTAGCACTGCTAGTGCGCCGCCTGGTGGTGGGGCGAGACCGCCTATGGCGGGTGCGGGACCGGCGAAGAGCTTGAGCAATAGCAGTAGTATCGATGATTTGTTGGGTGCGGCGGGGCCGAGGAGGCCGGGGCAGGGAAAGAAGCCTAGGAAGAGCGCTAGGTATGTGGATGTTATGACGAAGGATTGATTGAGGATTATCAAAGGATTGGGATGGGAATAAGGGTTGGGGGAGATATGTGAATACGCTCATTATGGGGTTTATGAAAGAAGGGTATAATAAAACGGGGGGGGGAGGGGGTGGGGTGTACAGTGGGTTGTACAGTTGACTGTTTTGTATTTATAGAAGCTGAGCCTTTTGTGTAATAACTTTTTGGTTTTTTGCTGGTGTTTGGTGGGTTGGGGTTGCGAATATATGGGGTTCACAGGATTCTCTGTTTTATTATGGCAAATACTGTCTTGCTGTGTCATACATACTAAGGTGTATCTATCTGTCTATCCCATTCTCGATATTAATAACGCTTTTTTTCATTGTGTCGCTATCCGGCCCCAAGCAATCCTAGACAGCAAATAACGCCGCGCTGCAAATCATTACCCGATATCCCATCCAGCTGCTATTCTCTTTACGAACTAAAAGACGAGACGTAATACTACCGCCTGTTAGCAACCCCCCGGTCTCAAGATCTTCATGGAGGAAAAACTCACAGTAACAACATCCTCCATCCCCCCCACCCCACCCCCCACCCCACCGCTAGAATGCGGCACGTAGACATACAGTATCAAAGCGTGCTCGTCGCTAAAACAAGCGATAACCCTCCCCTCCAGCCGTCCCACACTCAACACCCTGCTCCAGTCCTTCCCGTCGACCCTAACAGTAGCCCACTTATCCCTCCCCGCCTCTCTAAACACCGTACTCGGGTGCTCCTCGAGCGGCATCGCCAATTGACTAGGATCCAGCTCAGGGTTCTCCAGCCCGTCCCAGACAGAGGTTATATCCAGCGTGTCAGTTCTCAGCCGTAGCCGCAACGAGCCGTGCATGTTAGCTGATAACTCCAACTTTGGGTCCTTGGTCACGATGTTGTTGTGGGAAGAGGAGGAGGGAGAAGCGGTAGTCAAAGCAAGCTTGGTGAACCGATCGGAGATTGCTTTGAGCTGGAGGAGGGGGGGAAGTTGGATGTGGACGTCTGGCTCGCGGACTTTGGGCTGCATGATTGTTTCTACTGTGTCTGGGTGCAGGACGCGGACGGGGATGTCCTGGGTGATGATCTTTTCGCGTTCTCGTTTCATTTGGAGTTCTAGGGGTTCGGTGGGGAAGGGGGAGGGGTCGTTGAAGGGGTCATTGTCGTCGTCGTCGGCGGCGGGTCTGGAATGAGGGGCTGCTGGGTTGGGACCCCCGGAGTCTTTGGTCATTGTGTGGATTACCATCGATAACATCGGGGCGCCGTCCTTTTTTGTGAGGCGGAGGTTGGCGTTGTGGGAGTTGATGGCGGAGCGGAGGGCTCGTTGGAGGGGGGCGAGGGGGAGCTCGAGGTTGATGGTGTTGGCTGGTTCGTTGGATTGGAGTTGGTAGTTGTCGAAGATTAGGTCTGCTGAGAGGGAGCTAGATAGAGGCGTTAGCTAGCTAGTAGAGGGTAAATGGGGGGAAGGGGGGACATACGCCCAGACTTGTGATCCCACCTCTGGGATCACGGTGAAGCGGACCGTGTCATCGTCGAGACGGATCCAGGCGATCTTCTCGAGGGAGTTCAACGCTGCGGCGAGCTCTGCGAAACATGTTAGCAACAACCCACATAAATGGCAATCAGCGGGCAATAATTTGGTGTGGTAATTTACTTGAAAAAGTCCTGATGTTCTTGAGATCCGTCTTGAACCGCATTTTCAATTTTCATAAATGGCACATCACAGAAAAAAGGTAACACATGTGAGATGAGATGCAATCAATTAAGTTGTGCCGTCGCGTCGTGTCAGGTCACAAGCTTACATCCATGGTACACACACTAAAGCTAGTGCGGGGTAGTACCTGGGGTTCCTGATCTGCCCCGCTATGCTTCCCTAGCCCCCCCGCCTAGATAAACCCCCCCGTCCAGCTGTAGTCTATCGATGACAATTAAAAAGAAATCAGCCAAACGGCGCCCTTCGTAGAAAACCAAACCAGAATCCAAGTTCGTTGCAACTGTACCCTCGCGCCTACCAAAAAATTCCATAGATATCCCCCACATGGTCGTTCATCCGTAACCCGTTTGTACACAATATTGCGCTCATGTCATCATACACAGTCCATCACTTCATCCCGTTATACCTCCTGTGGAGCTTGTGCTTTCCACCACCTCTCCCATCCCGAATCCCTCGCTCTGGCCAGGTCCGGCTGGCCCCATAGTCCCGGCACATAAGGGGGATACTGTGGTGCCTGCCGACGATTCTCTCTTCTCCGGCGAGGGTTCAGTGCGTCGGCAATATATCGAAAAGGCCTCCATAGACGGCTCCTCTTCACCATGTACCCTGCCTGGACCCTCGCCTGATCGCAATACCCACAACTCTTCCAACCCAGATCGCCGAGTGCAGTTTTTTGTTTTGTAGTCGCCTTCCTCAGCTTTGAGACCGTACCAACGCATGGCATAGGGAGCACCGGGTGTCCGCAGGAGTGGTAGGCTTTCTGGCGGCAAATCGGGCATGTTGGACGGTTGTCTGCCACGATGCCAAGATAGTGCTTGATGCAATGACTTCCGAACCGGTGTCCACAAGGTAGCTCACTCCATGTTTCTGTCGTGCCTTCTGGGTTTTCTGTGCCGACTAGGTCGGTGCAGATAGGGCATGACGCTTCCGGGTCTGGGGTTTCAATTTTCTTTTCCGACTCGACAACGGTTGGCCCGCCTTTTCGGTCGTAGAAAGCTACCATTTTCCCCATTCTGCTGTTTAGGTGAAATAACGTCTGGAGCAGAAGAAAAAAAGATAATAAGAGGGGAGAGCTTTTGCTGATAACAGCGGCGATTTCTGTCCAAGTCCAAGGCCTGCCTGTGGCTATTTGCACTGGCGGTACAGCCCCGGGTGACATTCAGATGAGTTGAAAGGGGGGGGGGGGGTTGTTGGGAAGGAAGGAGTCCCCTTTTTGCTTTTTGAGCAGCGTTCGGCGAGAAAATAGGCGTGGAGCGGAGGGCGGACAAGGCTGCCAGCAAAAGGCAGATTGGCTGGGCTGAGTTTCTAAGCCCGAAAGAACAACATGAGAGAAACAAGCGCGAGCAAAAGAAAAGAAGTGGAAGAAAACCAGGACTCTTGGGGACAGCACAGCTGAATGTCAAGAAGAAGAAGAAGATGGAGAAAGGGCAGGGCAGGCTGCCAGAATATATTTTGCACGCTCGATGTGTGAACTTCAGAACCAAACGACAACTGGTACCCGGAGCTCGGCCTCCCTAACTTATACCATCCACATCAACCTTAAAAGGCATGCGTCGAAGCAAACTTGACAGATGCCGGCGCGCCAATGAAATGACGCAGACACATGATCATGACCTCTCCCTCCACACTCTTGCCTAGGCTCAGCGCCGGTCCCGTCTGCCAATGGGGGTCAATCAAAGCTAACAGCTCCCGTCAGCTAGGGCTACCCAGGACTCCCGCATCAACCTGCGTCCCTGAGGCGCCTAAATTCCGACAGCTAGCATCTCGACGGGCTGCTTTCGTACGATTTGTGCTTTGGAGATTTTGAGTTTCTGCTACACGTCCTGGCATCCCCCAGCCCTAAAACGAAGCCGTTGTTTCTTCCCAGGCCCTCTTCTGTGCCTTCACCATGTTTGCTCCTTGAGGTGAGAGGACCTGGCCCGCAAGGTTCTTTCGAGACATGCATCACGGGTGGGGCACCTGATGGATCCACGCGGGCATCGAACCCACAGGCCACAGGTTCTCTCGAACTGCAACTCTCCGGCAAATGCAGATATGATTTGATGTATCGCTTTTCCCGAGGTTCTGGGAGGGTGTTGAAGAAGGTGAGCTCATGACTGCATTATTCTCTCTTGCCAGTAGCTTTCGTGCGTGGCTTCGTGAAATGGTCGGCATTTCTTATCACCTTATCTACATGCTTCCCCCCCCCCTTGCTGCCCACCCCCGCCGAACAGCCTTGGCAAGACACGGCCGCTTGGCAAAAGGTGAGGACCGACCACCGACCGCAAAACGCCACAAGAAAGTACACTGCGCAAACACGACCGTTGACACCTTGACACCTTGACACCTTGACAGCCCTGTCACCAACCACCACGTCGCATCACGCATACACGATGGATTCCGCTCCAGCCCAGTCCACTGCGCTCGTTCGCAAGCGGACAGATACAGAACTGATGCCACCACCTCCTCGAGCAAAACGCATCAAACGACCAAAGCGAGTCCTGGACGAGGATACCTACACCGATGCCTTGTCCCACATCATCGCCCGCGACTTCTTCCCCGGCCTGCTTGAGAGCGAGACCCAGCAAGAATATCTCGATGCCCTGGATTCCAAAGATGACGAGTGGATTGCGAGTGCTGGCCGCCGGCTCCAGCAAGTAGTTATGACACCTGGCCGACGACGAAACCTCGCGACTCCTTTGCGGCAGCCCTTGCAGACAACAACGGGTCAGACACCTCTGAATTTCGTGGGTGACACGCCTGCCTCGATCGCATCATCTTCGGTAACAGCCGCGACCAACAAGGCAACAAATGTGGACACCAACATGTCTCTTGCAGCCTTCCAGTCGAAATACACCTCGGAAGACAACGAGTCCTTTTACAAGCTGCTCGACAGACAAAATCAAAAACACGTCGAGAAATACGCCTGGCTATGGACTGGAAACAAGCTACCTTCAAAACAACAGCTTAAACAAAAGGAGGTGCAGGCCAAGTTGCTCGCTCAACGGGGCGCGACGGGTCTAACAGACGATGGCTTCAAAAAGGACCGACTCGCCATAATGGATCAGGATGCTTTTGACCGCCCGGCAGCACCAGACCAATGGAAGTTCAAGCCACAAAACGAGCTCATGTTCACGCCTGCTGGCATCGAAGGGGTGGAGACGGTGTCGGAAAGAAGAGAAAGGGAATCAAGAATGGATCAGAAGAGGGTCGTCTACGAGAACACAAGAGTGCCGGGCCCAAATCTGAAAATCACCACTGAAGGTGAAGAAGATAGGTCTCGGGCTGGATCACCTACTCTATCCGAAATCCGAAACGCCATCGCCGGCAAGAGAAGAGCGTGTGACACGGAAACTAAAGCTAGCAGCGTCGCGGGAGGGGAAACGCCAAGGGTGAACGGCTATGCTTTTGTTGACGATGAAGAGCCGGAGCCAGAACCGGTCAGGAGGTCAAAATCATCAAAGGCACCGGTCATCAATCTTGGTCCGGGGGATGCAACACCTAATCCGTTCAAAATCCAGGAACAGCGGGGACGAGAGGCGCTGCATCATCGGATGGTGGAGAGAATATCGCAATCCAAGAGAACGAGCGCGAGGCTGGGGGTGACTGGGAAGGTGGAGAGGACGCCGGCGCCCAAGTTTCCTAGTAGTCCTAAGGTTGGGGCTCCGGGGCTTACACCTGCTGCGCAGAGGTTGTGGGGGAAGATTGGGGGTTCTGGGAGGGGGAACGAGTCGCCTTTTAGCGGGTCGGTGAAGGCGACTCCGAGGGCGGCGACGCCCAAGCTGAAGGGATCGGGCTTGAAGAGTATGGGGAAATAGATGGGGCGGCAGCATGGGAATGGGAGTTTGGCCTGTGATACCCTAGAGTTTTCCATTTGATTTGAATGTTTTGTACTAGCATTTTAGATAGCGACGTGGCTTGTAGTCGGGAATGTACAATGTATTGCGGAATATATGATGGTACCTTTCTTGAGGTGTTCCAAACGCGCGTGGCCATCCCGCGCCCGCCAAAAACAGTGGGGCTGGTTGTGTCCCGAGTCCACGGATCACTACCGGCCGCTAGGCAGGGGCCCCCGGCTCAGCTTGGGACAGGGGCTGGATCAACGTCACTCCCAAATTTTTGCGGCTCTTTCCAATTTCCTCGGCTCCGTGCCCACGAACCGGCCAGCTCCATTCGGAGTTTAGGAACATCCACACAGTCTACGATATCACTCACCCAGCCTCACAATATGAGAGGTGTATCGCAGCACAATATCTCTCGATAACGACTTTCTTTTTTTTTCTTTTTTTCACAATCGAGAATTGCGGGATTAACTGCAGCGCAGAATGAGGTTAGCGGACCTCCTCGTCGACCTGGCCGCCGTGGCCAGTGCGTCGAAAAGCGTGGCGGCCAAGCATGTCGCGCTGAGGGCGAGGCAGGTGGAGAGGTATGGGCAGACGTCGACTATATTGAGGGATGCTCTTCTTGGGAGGCAGAAGGCAGCACAAGGTCAAAAAGAGGAACCACCAAATGTGGAGAGGGGGGATGAGGAAAAAGCAACACCACCACCACCAGCCGAAACTCACCAGCAGCCAGAGCCGCCAAAAGAAAAGGAGGTGTCGGGTGCCATTCCCAAGGAAGCACCACCGCCGCCGCCGCCGCCGGAAGAGACAACACAACCCGCTCCTACCCCAGAAAAGAAACGCCCAACCCAAGAATTCAAACCAGCCCCCTGGGCAGAAGGTTCCATCGCCCTTTTGAAGCAGGGGTTTGTCCCGCCCAGAAGACCACCAACTTCCCTCCCCAGCATTGGAAAACAGAAGATCGACATCCCTCTTCTGAAAGTTGACGAGACAGAAGAGGTAGATGTCAGTTCTCTGTTTCACACGTCTAAGGGGTCCAAAATCCTGGAGGCCTTGAAGTCGAAGGAGGACGAAACCAAAGAAGCGGCAGGGGAGTACGTCCAGGTTGCTGAGGCTGGCAAAACCGAAAACAAGGTGGTTGAAAAAGAAGAAGAGCAGCCATCAAAGGAGGTTGACTCGGCGCCGGCGGTGAAAGACGTGATATCCGAACCGACCAAAGAAGTCGTGGCAGAGCCAGTAAAGGAAGTCGTCTCCAAGCCTTTGAAGGAAGCCGTTTCGGAACCCATCAAAGAAGTCGTCTCCGAGCCTCTGGAAGAGGTCCTCTCAACCCCCGAAAAAGAAGCCACAGCAGAAACCACCCCCCCTCCCCCATCACCACCACCACCACCACCCGCACAATACGAACTCCGCGAGTCCCGAGTCCCCTCCACCCGCCTCGGCCGCCTCTGGAACTACGGCGGCCTAGCAGCAGGCATGCTTGCCGGCGCAGTCACCGAGTCCGTCTCCCGCACCTTCAACGGCTCCTCCTCCTCCTCCTCTTCTTCTTCCGTAATGCTCTCCCCATCAAACATGACCCGCCTAGTCAGCAAACTCTCCCGCATGCGCGGTGCAGCCCTCAAGCTAGGCCAGATGATGTCCTTCCAGGACGCAAAAATGCTACCCCCCCCTATCCAAGAGGTCTTGCAACGTGTCCAAGACAGAGCAGATTACATGCCCTCCTACCAGCGCGACCGCGTCCTCGGTCAGAGCTTGGGAGAGAACTGGAGGGAGCTATTCAGTGAATTTGACGAGAAACCTATTGCAGCCGCCTCGATAGGGCAGGTTCACCGCGCGGTGTTGAAACAGTCTGGGGAGAGGGTTGCAGTCAAGATTCAGTTCCCGGGTGTGGCGGAGAGTATCAATTCTGACTTGGACAACATTGCCGTGTTGCTGACCGCGACAAAGCTGCTCCCGAAGGGGTTGTACTTGGATAAGACGATCGAGAATGCGAGGTTGGAGCTGGGGTGGGAGTGTGATTATGAGCGGGAGGCGGAGTGCGCGGAGAGATACAGGCAGAACCTGCTGTCGGATGAGGTGTTTGCCGTGCCGGGGATCTATCCCGAGGCGAGCGGGAGGCATGTGCTGACGATGGAGTGGATGTCTGGCACCGGAGTGACGCGCATCGCACCAAACCTGACGCAAGAACAAAAAGATTGGATCGGGACGCAGATCTTGAGGTTGTGTCTCAGGGAAATCACAGAGTTCAAATTCATGCAGACGGACCCGAACTGGACGAATTTCTTGTACAACCCCCAGGAAAACAAGCTGGAGCTGTTGGACTTCGGGGCGTCGAGGGAGTACCCTGACTCTTTTATCAAGCTGTATGTCCAGCTTTTGGAGGCTTCGTCACGGAATGATAAAGATGCGGTGAAGGAATTGTCGGAGGAGTTGGGGTACTTGACTGGTCATGAAAGCAAGCAGATGCTCGAGGCGCACTTGACGAGCGTGATGACGCTCGCGGAACCGTTCATGGAGACGGCGCCGGAGGTGTACGATTTTAGGGATCAGACGATTACGGAAAGAGTAAAAGCGCAGATTGGGGTCATGATACATGAGCGGTTGGCGCCGCCGCCCGAGGAGACGTATTCGTTGCATCGGAAGCTGTCGGGCGCGTTTTTGCTGTGTGCGAGGTTGGGTAGCAGGGTGAGGTGTAGGGAGTTGTTCCAGGACGCTCTGGAAAAGTCGGGGTATAAGAAGGACTGATGGACATGTGTAAGATCGTGTAAGATGAGTTGTTTAAATCATGCAGAAAGCGTCAAGGCAAGCTGTGTCGTGTCTTGGGTAGAATACACCTGGAGAGCATGTCTGCTAGAGGAGATCATTATCATACCAACCCCCTCCACGAATAATCACAACTACATCCGGCATCGAGACAAGTAAACGTGCCCTAGCGCTTACTATAGCTATGTCTGACTTAATGATATTATAGTTGGAATGTTAATAGTAACGACCAACGAACCGACTAATAAACGACCCGCTCACCGTCACTATCAACCAACCATTCCAACCACCTACAAACCTCTACCCTTCCCAACTCGTGCCCCATAACCCCCCAAACAAATCACCGATCCTCCACCGTCCTCCGAGCCCAAGGCAGCAACTTCTTCTCCTTACCCGCCACCTTCTTCCTCCTCCTCTCAATCGCCCTATCCACCTGCCCCTTCTTCATCCCCTTGAACGTCTCCACCACCACCCTCTTCTTCTGCTCGCTCCTCTTCAGATAGAAAGGATTCTTCCCCTGCCTCACCAGCTCCTTCTCCTTCTTCTTGTGCTCATCCAGCACCTTTTGCGCCTTGTCCTTCCTCTCCTGCGCCTTCTTCTTGCTCTCCATCGACAGCAACGCCTTCTGCAGCTTCTCCTTCTCCTCCGCGTTCTTGCTCTTCTTGATCGCCACCCGAAGCTCCTGCATCTCCTTCTCGCGGTACTCATCCAAAAAAGCGTACGCTTTTCGGGCTTTGATCTCGTCTATTTTCGACGTGGCCGACATGGTGGAGGGCGCAAAGAAGCGGGGGTCGCGATGCTGGGGTTTGGTCGATGTTGGGTCGAGGAGGAAGTCACGGCGGCGGGAGACCTGGCGTTTTGACGACAACTCGACAGGGGCGTGTTTGCTTGTGCGGGAGGGCTTTTCCAGGGGTTTCTTGTGATTCTTCTCAAGAGAAAACTTGTTGTCGTTGTTGCTGTTATCCCGAGAGCTGGACGCTTCGGAAGCGGCGCTGCTGGAGCGGCGCTTGCGCTTGTTGAGCTTGTCGCCTAGGGCTGCTTGGGCTTTGGCGAGGGCGCCAAAGGAGAGCTGGTGGGTGGGTTGGGGGGTGTCATCTTCCGATTCATCCTCGCCGTCTTCGGGGTCTGAGCCGAGTTCGGAGTTTTCCTGGGAAGATTTTGTTAGCATTTTGTTCTGAAAGTGAAAATATGGCGAGTTGCAAACCTCATCGCTGCCGCTTCTCATCTCAGCCTCACTCATCTCCTCGTCTTCACTGTCAAACCCGGCACCCTCCTCACTTGGCGCATCGCTCATCTCCTCGACATCTGATTCAGGCTCCGGCTCATACCTGGGGCGAACCCGCCTCTGCAGGAGAGTGGCAGGCGGCTGCTTGCGTTTGACGGATGACATGGTGGTTTATGAGTGACGCTTGTTTGCAAAGTATCGGCAGGAGTGATGAGCGTGAATGAGAATAACTGAGTCAGGCAGTGAGATTCTGTGTCGCTCGTTTAGATTGTTTGACGGTGTGTAGTGTCGGTGCCGTGTTGGGTGGTTGATGAGATTTCGCGATAGAAGGCGAACCTTGATTGATGCCTTGTCGTTGACCAGTTGGAAAAAAATGTTGGAGAGCAAGCGACGTGCTGCACTAACAAAAACGGGTGGAAAGTATGGTGGTAACTGTTTACACCGTACATAGACCCACTTTTCGCGGATGGCTATGTTCTTTATAGCAGTATGGCAACAGCCATCAGTTCAACGGAGCAGGATACAAGAAATTCACAGGTAATTCGAAGTTCCACAGGCTCAATAGCCTACAAGAATATTTATATTCATACCATCCGCATACAGCCCCAAATCAAGTCATCGTCTTCATCAAGTGCAAGCAACAAACTCTGGTATCATTCTCCCTAACAAAATCACCACCCAAACGCCATTCCCATGATCGCTATGACATCAAACCTAACAGACCGCCCATTCATGACATAAACTGTACAAATCCGCTCCCCAAGCCTTAAAACCGCGGCCTTTTACTAGGAGCATCACCGCCACTGCCCCTCGACTCCCGCGCTCTCTTCCTCTCAAGCTCCTCCATCATGATCCTCTCCCCAGCACTCATCTTCTTCGGCTGCGCAACCATGACCTTCTTGGGCGCCCCAGCAAGCGCGTTCCTGAACACATTCTTCGCCGCCGGTGGCTTAACCCCAAACTTCAACGACACCTTCGCCGGTGGTGCCGCCGCCGCCGCCCCCTCAGCAGGCTTACCCTCCCCCTCCTTTAACTCCCCCTCCTTCAT
>NW_001914858.1:3377982-3424847 GCF_000226545.1 Podospora anserina S mat+
AACACCCCCCTCTCCTCCGCCTCCCTCCTAGCCCGTTCAATCTGCCCCCTCAAAACAGCCATCTCCCTCTCCTCATCCCCCTTGTCCATCATCTCCCTCCTCCTAACCGCCTCCCTCCTCCTCATCGCCTCAGGACTGTCATCCACCCAAGCAATAAACAACCCATCCTCCTTCTCCACAACCCTACAAATCCCCTCCCGCCCAATGTACTTCACAAACTCCGTCAAGCTATGCCACCTCGTCGCATTCAAATGAACATGATCCTTCTTTGCAATCACCTCCTGATAGAATTTATTCGCGTGAATCTCCTTTTCTCCATGGCTCGTCTTGAGAAGGGAGATAAACTCTTGTTGGAACGCACGGGAGTAATCGTCGGTGACTTGCTTGATGTTTTGCCCTACAGACAGCGCGCGCCGGGTGTGCGATTCGGACTGGCAGTGCATCTTGAAGGCGTTCTCGTCTCTGCAGGCTTTTTCGCAGATTTGGCAGAACCAGCGGAGGCGCGTGAGGCCTTTTTGCTTCATCTTGTTGGAGAGGTATTTGGTTGAGCCGACTTCTGCTTTGCCCATGGTTGATGAAGAAGGGGGAACTCGCTGCGCGCGAGCCGAGCGGAGGTAGAAGGGTAGGTGGGTGGTTTAAATGACGGGAATGGTCGTCGCGATTATTTGACGAGGGTCGAGGACTCGAGGTTTGGTGGGTGATGCGAAAGTCGAGTTTGCGACAGGTTTTGGGAAGCGTGGAAGTTTGAAAGGCGTGAATGCGAGGGGGAAGCAAAGTCGCCCCCACAAGGCTGATTGATTAACTGGCTGGCCTGAAAGGCTCGGCGCCGGAGCTCTTTCACAAACCCTAACCCGATTTTGATCAAGCAAGAGGGCAGAACAGTTACTAAATGATGCTCGCAATATTCACACATAGACACCCGGTTTATCCAAAACCTTCCATGTATGATTCCTTTTAAACATATGCTGTAATAATCCCTTCGAAGTCCACTCCCTCCCTTCCGCACGCCTACCAGGCGCCTCCCTGTCTCTCATCTACAGCCCCTTCCCAAGGTATCACCTCTTGCTCTATCGCACTAATCATCTCTTAAAGCAAACGCCATGCTTTCTTGCCTCAAATTATCAACCCCCGCTCTATCATCTCTAACCCCAGCACCCCCAATCAATCAAGTGCGTGTTCCTGTCTTCACCATTGCCGCCCATGTTAGCTCCTCTGTCCCTTTCTCGGAAAGAGCAAAACTGCAAGGTTGCTTATCGGTTTAGTTCCCATACTCAAGGAAAGTAAACAAGCTCGTGTGCAGGATATTCATGGCCCTCTCAGCATCCCGCGATTCTATCACGCACGAGATGTTGATCTCGCTGGCACCTATACATAGTTCAATCAGTCAGCATATGATATGTCCCACAAGTGCCCTTGCACTCTGAAGGCAAAACATACCCTGAGAAATCATCTCGATATTGATCGAATTCTCACCCAACGTCGAAAACATCTTGCCCGCAATACCCCTCATGTTCTTCATCTCGGCCCCCACCAGACTCAAAATCGTCATGTTGTGAATCACCGTCACATCGCCGCACTCCCTCAGCTCCTCCACAGCCTGGTTCAGGCTGTCATACTCGGAGCTGCCGTTATGTACCGCAATGGAAACATGCACCTCGCTCGTGGAGATCAAATCCACCGAGATACGCCTCTGGTTGAGGATGGAAAACACCCTCGCCAAAAAGGCGTGGGCAATCGACCTCTTGTTCGAGTGGATGTTGAGGATCGAGATCTTGTCCTTGACCGTCACGGCAGTAGGACGCTTCGGCTTCTTGCGGGCCGATGGGTCGGATGGTTTCCTCGGCCGTTGGATCTGCTGGTCGGCGGCCAGGGTAGGGTCTGGCTTGACGATGGTGCCTTCGCCGCGGGGGTTCTTGACGTTCTTGATTCTGATGGGGATTGGGGGCTGGGCCTTGATCACTTGGTCCATGGTCAAGTGGTGGATGACTTCGGAGCCGTAAAAGGTCAACTCGGCGGCCTCGGCTGGGGTGATGGAAGGGATGAGTCTGGCGGTGGGGACCTTGGTAGGGTCGGCGGTGAAGATGCCATCAACTTCCTTCCAGATCTGAAGCTCATCAGCCCTGAGGCCGACAGCAGCCAGGGAAGCGCAGAGATCCGTGTAGCCACGGCCGATGTCACCATCCAAAAGACTTCCAGGGACGTTACCGAAGAAGCCAGTGACGACTGGTACACGGTCCTCACACGCAAGGATCTTCTTGGCAATGACGGCGGTGACTTGACGGTAAAAGCCGGCATCGAGCCGCCCTGGGCTGTCAAGGTGTAGTACGTCAGCCAAGTCAACATACTCGGCATCGACTCCCTATGTCGTGTCAGTATTGTTCACCGGCGCAACCTATCCCTCAACAAAACTTACCCTGTCCTTGAGCAGATAAGTCATAAACCTACAGCTCAGCTTCTCACCAAAGCTCACCACCCTGTCCTTCGCCCTCGAGTTGATCTCCAAATTGAAGCGCTTAGCAGCCAAGAGATACTCATTGAGCAAGTGGCAGTCCTTCTCCGTATACTTCTTCACGGCCACGCTCAGCTCCGCATCCTTGATAAAAGTCTCGGCCGCATCCACATGATCATCCAGTATGTCCTGAACAATGCGCTTGGCCTCCTCCAGTAGCACATCCTGTGACTCCTCATCACCAGCCGAGGCAACAATAGCCCTAAGCTTTTTGTACACCTCCAATAACCTATCCGCGCAACAAACAAGCACGTTGTCAGTCCATCAGGTAAACTTTCAGGTAACAACAACGTGGGGCGTGCCGATCCGGGTGTGTGTGTGATGTGTGGGGGAGAGGGGTCAAGGAAAAGAACACGGGGAATGCGGGATACCCCCAAAAGGGCATGGGAATTTCCAACATTCAGACACATACATGTCTCTCCCCAAACCTGCACATTCTCCCCCGTCCCGCACTCTCACAAGCGGTCTCTCCCGAAAATTGACACCCCCAACCCATACCCCATACCCCATACCCCATACTCGACAGGAAAAAAAATCAAAAATCAAAAACTCACCTGCTCGTGGTCCCCGTCACCTTCTTCCCCGTGCTCCTCGCCGAGCACACCACCACCAGCCGATTATTCTCCACATGCGTCCTGATGATATCCTCCGCAATCCTATCAGGAAACTTGCCCACGCTCGTGCCACCAAACTTTTGCACCACCCACCCGTTCGTGCTGGTGTTTTTCAGTAGCGCTTGGACCATTTTGTCGTTGTGTTTCTAGTGTACCGGCAGGCAAAAAAAATATTGCTTCTTCCGCTTTGCTGACCCTTGCTAGTGAGGGTGACTCAAAAAGACCGTTGGTTTTTGGCGGGGTATTCCTCAAAAATGAAGAGGATAAATAAAACGTCGAGTGAGAAACCGATGAAACGGTCTATATATCTCAACTCAACTCAATTCTCTCTCGGCTGTGTCTCAACAAGACCGGGAAGAAGGATACCACCAAAAAGCGCAATGGCTCCAATGGCTAGGCTGAGGAAAGATATTTGAATGCTGAAGAGGGTGAGTGATGACTCTTCTCTTGTCCCCTGGTCCTGAGTGAAGTGGGGAGGTGTGTAATCTTTAAATATCAACAGTTAGCGCATTGGATGCCATATATAAAAAATTCAATAAAAGAAAAGAACCCTCCCCCCCCCCCCCCGGGGCACGCCCGGCTGCTGCTGTCTGTCCTGAAGAGGTGAGTGAGAACGTGCAGTTCCTCGTGGGGCTTCGGGTGAGACACATATGCCCACTACCTACTACAGTCACATGCTGCGCGGCGGGAGGGGATTGGAATTGGTAGGTTCGGGCAAGTGGAAGTATCCAGATGTTTTCGTGCTCGTGCAATGCGGGATATGACCAACCACCTCGTGAAAATGAAAATGAAGGGGTAGGTGAGGTGCAAGTACCTTTTTTATGTGGTGTATATACTGACACCCCAAAGGTCCAGGCGCAGGTGCCGTAGGTGTAGGTAGGTGGGCGGGCAAAATCCTCGTCCAGTAGTAGCAATTGGTTTTCAATGCAGTTGTTGAAAAAAATAAAGCCACACTCCCAAAAGAAAGCGGTATAACCTCTCGGTCTAGACAACCGGAAGGGATGTTTCGCCTTAACAACCTGGGCGAGGGCTCCGCATAAAAAACCGGAGAGAGAGTGAGATATCGGAGATGGAGGGGTGGTGGTAGTAAGAAAAAAAGAACTAAGAAGCGGATGACTCCTCCGTTCAACACAAGCAATCAAGCCCCCGGTCCTGGTTCTCCAAACTGTAACAAGGAAGAGAGAGAGAGAGAGAAGAAAAATGTGTGTGTGTGTGTGTGAGAGAGAGAGGAGACACAAAGGCCGATCCGGTAAAAAATCCCCCAAGGTAATCGAGCAACAACCCACACACCCCCAATCCGACCGAGTCACAACTGACAACAACCCGGGAAGGGGAAGGGAAGGGATATCGGATGCTCGTTACCGCGCCGGTACAGGCGTCCGGGGACCGCTGCGCTTGTTAGAGACCGCCTACTTCGGAGGCAGGGTTTTCGCGACTTTGCTGTCATTCATCAGAAACTCGCTGCTGGAGTACCTAGGAGTGTGGGGCCCGCCCGCCCGCCTGTGGTGGGGTCCTGTCTGAAGTTTCGCGAACCGCCACGCTGGAGTGCATGTGAGATTTCGACAAGGAGAAATCGAGTTCCTGGCCACTTGCAGGCCACTTGTTCGTGGGTCTCGGTGGATATGAATCGGGGTTGTTGCTGTTCAAGTCTGCATCTGACGTAGTAATGGCCCTTGAACGTGAACATCACGGTCATATTTGGAAGGATACACACACGGACGGGAACATATTCAGAGAGTAGAACAATTTCAAAAAGCTCTTTCAAAATCGCCACAAAATCACGCCTTCGGGAGGCAACAATGCCTTCCACCCAGGCAATCAACACCACCTAATATACAATTGTTCTCTCCTCTTCCTCTCAAGCAAAAAAAAAATGATCTTTTGGTCTAAAAGAGCTAGGTATATCCGTATATGCCCCCTTTTCGCCAAATTTTTGAACACCTTTTCCCTTTTTCTGTCTCTGTTTCCCATGTATCGAGTGGAGATTTCCGCTCACCCTGAATCCCGAATGATGTATACACATTAATCCATAAATGCAACCACATCTTTCCTGTATATAGACAGACGCCTCTACCCATATATGAATATGCAAATTCCGCGGTGGTTAGGTCCCGTCTTTCATATGCGACGGGCACACGCGAACAATCGGCTTCTCCGTTCTCTCAAGGAGCTCAGATATCTGGGTCCATTTAGGTGATCGCACACCAGTCACCGATCGAGCAACCCGTTAACCTTGAGCATATCGTAAAGAGGATGTCTCCTCCCAGATATCCCTGGTTCATTTACCGCTTCTTCTCCTCAACCTCCTTAACCTCCTCAGAATGCTCATCATACTCTTCTTCCTCCAAGTCCTCCTCAATCTCCTCAGCCTCGGTAATACGAGGACTGGCCGACGTGGGGACATCAGCACCAGACATTTGCCACTCCATAAGCTTGCTGAAAGCGCTGTTGGGGTTGTTGCTCAGCTCAGTGTAGCTGCCAATTTCGGCCACGGTGCCTTCGCTGGACAGAACAATGATCTTGTCCGACCGTTTGATGGTGGAGAGTCTGTGGGCAATCGAGATGGTGGTGCTGCGTCCCTTGAGCAATTCAGCAAGGGCAGAGTTGACGAGAGTCTCGGATTCGGCGTCAAGTGCCGAGGTCGCCTCATCCAGGAGCAAAATATCGGGATCCTTGAGGAGAGCGCGAGCAATGGCGATGCGTTGCTTCTGCCCACCCGAGAGCTGGGCTCCACGGGCACCAACCTGCGTTTCCAAGCCATCAGGGAAGTCGCTGATGAAACCGCAGTTGGCCTTTTGAGCAGCCGCAATGATCTCCCATCTCTTAGCTTCGGGCCGTCCATACGAGATATTCTCGGCAATGGTACCCGAAAAGAGCACGGGCTCCTGTGCGACCATGCCGATGCGTCGCCTAAGCGATTTGACGTTCATTGTCGAAATATCGACGCCATTGATAGTGATAGTGCCTGACGTTGGGTTGTAGAAGCGAAGCAACATGGAGGCTACAGTCGACTTGCCACCGCCGGAAGGACCAACAATACAGATATTGCTGCCAGAAGGAATCTCGAAATCAAGGCCGTTGAAGATAGCCACCGCCGGTCTCGTGGGGTAAGCGAAGTGGACGTTGGAGAACTTGATAGGGCCCTGCGCCGACTTGACTTTCGTACCCACAGTTTGGTGAATGCTGGGCTTTCGGTCCTGGAGCTCAAAAAGACGACTAGCAGCACCAACACCTTTCATCAGTTCCGAGTAGAAGCCGCTGACACCGAACAAACTGGACCCTGCAAAGACGGTGTACATCATAAAAGACGTCAAGTCGCCCAATGTCATGGCCCCAGTCCGAACAAGGTTGCCTCCCACAATGAGCATGGCCAGGATAGTCATGTTGCCCGCCCAACTGGTAGAAGCGAAGAATGTGCCAGAAATGATAGCATCCCGTCTGCCGAGCGCAAAGATCTTCTTGACCTGCTTGCTGTACCGTCCAATCTCTTGAACCTCGCCGGCAAAAGCCTGGCTCGTCTTGATGTTGCCCAACCTTTCCTCTGCAATCTTCATAAGCGTGCCGACATTCTTTTGAATCTGTCGACTGAGGTTGCGAATCGAACGGCCGTACAAGACAGCGCCGATACCGATAGGAGGGACCATAACAAGGATAATAGACGTCAGCTTCGGGCTTAGCCAAGCCATGGCGACAAACCCAGCAGCACCGCTAACCAAAGATCGAAGACCATCCGAGACGTTCTGCGTGATACTCTTGCCGACAATGACCGTATCCGAGTTGAGCCTCGAGATCAAGTCACCGACCCGGTTGGCATCAAAGAACTCGGCATCCTGAACATACGTCCTCCGGTAAAGCTGCGTCCTCAACCTAGCCACAACGCGCTCGCCAACAATTCTGAGCAGAATAATCCGCCCAAAGTTGGCAGTCGCACCAATGGTAAGCACAGCAGCAAGTCCGCAAAAGAACTGTGTCAGAGTAAGCCCAAATAGCCTAACCTCGTCGACATCTTCCTTGGTGGAGAGATCCAGAATACGGCCCACGGAGAAGGGAATCGACATGGTGACACTGGAAGAAATGAGCAGCAGGACAAAGGCCACGCCCAGCCATCTGAGCTCAGGCCGGGCGATCTTGATCAGACGCCAGACCTCAGCCCAGCCAGGCTTGCCTTCCTGACCTTTCCCTTCCTTGGACAAGCGCGCCGCCATGTTGATGTGCGCAGCCTTGGCCGCCTTTGCGCTCTTTTGGAATCCATGCGCCTTGAGGTGCTGGTCCACCTCTTCCTCCTTTTCCTCTTGTTCCTCTTGTGTTGAAGACTGCTGGTCCTTTTTGGCAACAGCCTGCTCTGGGTTTGGTGGTGACGTAGATAACCGGCGAAGAATGTTGATCGGCGACGTCCATGTTGGCTGGGCAAGCCTAGGTCGTAGTCCGAGTGATGATTGTGGTGAACATGTTGGTGTTGCTGCCGCGGGGGTCCTCCCCGCTCCCACGCGGGAGGAGAAGTGGCGGCAGGGTTGGAGCTTTGCGGGAGCTGCGGCCGAGGATGGCCTCAGCGTCTGGAACGCATCCCGGGATAATATAAGCGACGCTGGTGATGGTGAAGGTGCGAGTAAGGGCGCATTTGCATAGCATATCCCGCCTGCACATAATGTGCGTTGCGGGAGCAGAGCCGCGCGGCGAAAAGCAGCCGCTGCGACCGCCCCCGAAACCATGACGAGTGCTTTCTAAGCTCGAGCTGGCTGTATGAGAGAATTCCAAGTCGTCGTTGGGGTGGAAGTGGGCCTCGCTATCTCGAGAAGATCCAATATTCGGGGGTTGTCATGTCGACCAGGCGCAGGCCGTAGTGTGCGCAGTTGTCGGCCTCAGGGCGCGTCGACTTCCATGTGAATCACGGAGCAATGGGGGAGCGGAAGTGAATGGAAGAAAAATCGCGGCTCGGATGGATGAGGTTCGGTCGCAGTACCGGCTGCCAAATGGGATCCCTGTCGATAAATTGCTGGGCATCGGGATTCCGTCATCCTAATCGCCGAGGCGGCAAGCGTGGGGTCCACTGTGCGGTTTGAGCCTGAACGGGCCGGATGCGGTTTTTCTTCGTGGCTTCCCGGTGCCTGCCAGGTGGCAGGTGCAATTGCTCTTGGCATCATTTAGTGTAGACATATGACCAAACTTAATCCCAAGCACTACCTACATAAGAGCCTACGAGCCTAGTCGATGCCAGTGAAGCGTAATGCCTCCGCTTGATCGCTATATAATACAGCAACAAAACTATACACCTTGAAAAGTCCTGATTCGGAGAAAAGAGGAACCTCGGAGGAAAGCCTCAACTCCAGTTCAAATTCCAAAAACATTTGAACATAAATTGCCGTCATCTCTCAAAGTGATTTTGGGAGAGAATCAAGGTCAAGGTAGAGTGGTTTTGGTTTTGGTTGTGCTTGCGGGCGGTTTTTCCCGTCTTGCCATGCGCAGTCGCTTAAAAGAGAGAATATTTGCCCCTGAATAAGAGCAAGTTGCGCATCAAATCTACACCTTTATATGCCACCACATGTTGTACATGCGCAGAAACGGCAAATTTATATTTCACAAGATAACAGATACGCAACTCACGTAACAGGAAGTAAACCTTCAAGATACCGTTCAACCGGGTATCATTTTTATGCTTTTTCTATATCCCACCTATCTATCATTATTTATATCTTAAAAACCCTTTTCGCCACCCTCTCTTCCATCCCTCCCTTGTCTCCGTTTACTTCGTCCTCACCACCGTCGTCCCCTCCGCCGGCTCCAGCACCTTCCAGCTGCACGTAATCTTGTTCTCCTCAAACTTCTTGATGATCCTGCTGGCAATCTCCTCAAAGTTGCTCGTCGCCAACGCCAGAATCGTCGGCCCGGCACCAGACAAGCAAACGCCCAACAGCCCCGGCTGCGTAGCAGGCGTCATGCTCTCCACAATCTCCGTCAGCCCCGGAATGAGCGTCTGCCTGTACGGCTGGTGCAACTTATCCTGCATAGCAAGATAGATCAGCTCCGGATCAGGCGGGCTCTGGCCCAGCGCAACCGGCAAAAGCGCTATCCTCTGGAGGTTGAATGTCTGTTTCCCATAAAAATCAGCATCACTTGACCCCCCACTGTCCCTTCCTCACCCATCCAGAAAACGGAAAAAAAAAAAAAAAAAAAAAAAAAAAAAACTTACCACATCGTTCCTAGGATACTCCGCCGGCAAAACCTGCCTCGCCTTCGCCGTAGGCACCTCAAACTCGGGAATGATGGCCACAGCCTTGATCTCCCCCGCCCAAGGGAACTTGATATGGTGCCCAATCCCCACCGGCGGCTCAGGAGGTCTATCCCCCGTGTCAACTCCCCCCTGCGGCGCAGGCAACACCTCACTGAGCGGGATCTCCACCCTCGCCGTGTCCTCGGGCGTCAACGGCTTCAGGTAAGTCCCCACAAACCCGCCAAACAACGAAGCCCCAACATTGTCAGGATGTCTCTCTGACCCGTATATCAGCAACCGTTTCCCCAAATCATCCCAAAAAGACTCACCAATCATCAAAATAAAATCAAACAACCTCTCCATGGTCAAATGGTGCAACCCGCCCACCTCCTTCCCCAACATCACCCCCGCCACAACCGCCGTCCCGCTCGACCCAAGCCCCCTCCCCAACGGAATAGGGTTCTTGACATGGACGTGCGTGTTCTTGGGAAAGGCCCTCTGGTCGTGACACCGGAGCACGTACAGCGCCACCCTCGTGATGAGATTCACCTCCGGGTCGAGGGAAATCTCATCCTCCCCTTCCCCTTCGTATGTGATCTTGCAGTTGAGGGGGTAATTCTCTGTTGAAGATGCAGGTGGGTCGACAGTGACGTGCAGCTCCAGGAACATTGACAGGGCGAGGCCGATGACGTCGAAGCCCGGGCCGATATTGGCGGAGGAGCAAGGGGATCTGATGACAAAAGATTGGGAGGCCATGCTTGCTGGTTGAGGAGAGAAGAAGGGGTGTTACAAAGGGGTCGTGATGTCGGGAAGAGCCGCTCCCGTCGTGTGTGTGTCACTCTCTCACAGCCAAAACGTGTGAGTGATCTGTGTAACACCTGGTGAATGAGTCGAAATATTTTTGTTGGAGAACCATCTGCCCGCGCATCCACATCCACCCACCGGGTCAACCCCCGATCACGGAGTGTGGGGTCGCAGCCCACCCCTCCAGGGCCTGAGCGCCGCCAGCTTGGCTGAAGATGCCCCGGGCCGCTTGTAACCGCTGCAACCTACGCAGTACATTCACCTGATACTAAATTAAATTCACAATGATCAACAGTATCATGCCAAAAACACTGCTTGTATTGCATAATAAACTAATCCTACCAAAACGTTGCAGCAAACAAGGGGCCCGAATGTGTTCCTTCATCCATCACCCACAGAAGACGATTCAGCCATCCTATCATCTCACCTCTTACGATAAATCTGTCCAGCAGCCAGAATAATAACAACTCAACTAGCAATCAGAAGGGCAGACGAAGGCAGAATTGGCGATGCAGACCGACTTCTTGGCAGGGCTCTTGTCGAGCGTGCAAATCACCTTCTGCGCACCATCACCGTCCTTGGATGGCTCGGGAGCCTTCTGCTCCTTCTCGATCTTGGGAACGGCACCAAAGCGCGAGTTGCCCTGGTCCCAAATAGCGTAGATGGACTTCAAGAACGTGTCTCCAAGAATATCAAACGGCATGGAACCGCGCGACTGGACACCGCCGTAATAATTGCTCTCATCGGCTTCCGCAAAAATGAGATCCTCTTTCTGGATGACAAACTCTCTCCCACCGACAGCCACGCTAAACTCTGGAAGACTGTCAACCTTGATAGACTTGGGGATGAGATAGCCCTGGTACTTCTCGCTGTAGGCAGCTCCGTCGATCTTCTTGTACAGAGCGTCACAAGCCTCGTCTGAGATGAGCGCGAGGGTAGTGCCAGTGTCAGCAATGGCCTTGTTGTCAGACAGTTCGATCTTGTCACCATCAACGCTGGCACTCGTGCTGTCGAACATCCAGAAACCCTGAGAGTTGTCCACCTTGGCCCAGGTGATCTCCTCTCCGCATTTCTTGACCAGATCTTGATCGATCCAGCCAAAGGTATAGAAAGACTCGGGCTTGAGATCACGAGAGCTATAAAAGGCCGATGTGAATAGCTCGGCTTCCTTGGGGATATCCTCCTGCTCAATCATGTTGTCGACTGGGGTTGGCTGAGGATCGCGGATGCCCATGGTCGAGTGTACAGTGTTGATCTGCTTGAAAGCCAGTCCAAGGAGACCGCCCATGACGCCCTGGCTGAATTGAGAGGACACATGCTTGGCCACCTCAACCGCTTGTTTCTTGATGACGAGGCCACCAATGGAGATGGTATCCTGGCCAACAAAGCCGGACGCAGAGCTGCCATCACCGTACTCAATCTTCCAGCTTTTGTTGTGCATAGGTGCGAAGGTGCTGGACTGATCGTTCTTGAAAGCATCCGGACGAACCTGTGTTGGTAACTGTCAGCAGGCCATAGCAATCTGAAGGGGAGACGTTGTAGCAACATACCCAGAGGTCGGCAGAGCCAGTGTCAAAGTCCAACAGGACTTTCTGAGGAGGGGTACCGATCAACACCTCGCAAAGGTACTCCATGTCACCTTGTTGGTCTTGGGCCCCAACCTCTCCCGGCTTGTTGTCTCCCGTCTTCTCAACGAGAGAGGTCCACATGTCGCGTATGGCCCCCACGGCAAACTTGCCAGAGGTCCAGTTGGTGCTCGGGTCGCGGATCTTGCCGGAAGTAAGAGGGCCTGGCTTGGTGGGCTGGAGGCCATAGCGGTTGATGGCAGAAGCGTAGGCCTTGGTGCCATGGCGCTGGAACTTGCTGTTGGGGATGGCCTTGACTTTGTGCAGGCCGAGCTCGGCGCGGAGCTTGGACTGGGCAATGAAGATGGACTCCATGATGTTGTGTTGGTGGTGTGGGTTTTGGTAGTTGGGAGAGTCTTGGGTGTAGTTGGTGGTGAGTAGAGAAAGGAGAAGCAGTTGTTGAAGGCTGAGGGTAGTGGTGTTGCTAAAGTAGGATGGTATTGTCATAGGAAATCAAGTAGGAAATGAATGGGAAAACCGAAGAGGGAGTTCGTTTGCTTAAATAAGACTCATGCTGTCATGTGTGACTGGGTTGATGTCTGGATGGAAAGAGCGAGGTGACCTTCCCCGCGCGGAGGAGCTCACACATGATGGCTGCCTTGGTACCAGCCGTCAATTTCCGTTGTCGCTCTTTCCTCTCCATAATGGCTATGTTGATAACGCGCGCAAACCGCAGTCGTGTGTGACTCAAATCGCAGAAGCATTACGTCGACAGCAGGAAGGGCGCAATGACAGAGCATTGTCATCGGTCGGCTGGTTTTAACGGCCGAGACTGGTGTTGACAAGTGTTATCTGAAGCAGAGCCGCGGTGAGCCGTGGTGTTACCAGTTCCATGGTGTTTACCATGTGACAAAAGGTGCGACTGCTTGTTTTGACCGGTTGATACCAAGATTGTTTGCCTTGTCGCAGAGCCTGTTCATGAGCCATCCCGATAAGCCAGTCAACTATATTTCTCCAGCAAAACCCGCCCAGCCTCCCATAAGCCTTACACGAACCTCTGTCGCGGATTTCCTATCACGGTAGACTCAACATACTGCTATGGTCGACGTAGGCCGCCTCATGATGCCACAGGTGACAGAATTGGCTTGCCACGCGTTTGACGTGGCTAGAGAATCATCTCATGGGTTCAGTTTTACCCGCCCAAGTATGAACCCTCTAACTCCGGTGCTCAGCCAGCATTTTTCTCCATCAACCAGAGACTGAGCTAAAACAACCTCCTCAACAACAAGTCCCCTACCCAAACCCGTTAGTACATCGCCCCATATCAATCATCCCCTTCTTAGAAACATACCTCTCCAGAGCCCACCTCCTGGTGGTACCATCCTGCCCACCATGCCATTCTTTATCAGTCTCCTTATTCACGAACGGTGTGACCCATTTCCCATCCCGAAAGAAATAAGGCGTGCTAATCGACCCCTCCATTACCGACCCATCCTTGCTATCCATAATCAAGACTTCCCTGGAAATCGTGGGTGACGTGATACCGGCCCGTTGCCTCGCCTCCTCGTATACTTGTCTCTGGCTGGTCTTGTAATGTGTGAACTCTGATGGATTGACGTTGTCTGTTGTGTCGACTACCACTTCGAACACACTGCCCGAGTACAAGTCCAGTGTAGGGGGGTCTAGTGTTGTTGGAAAGAGTCTTGAGAGGGGGACTGATGGGACGGGAGCGGACGTCACTGTTAGTTTCCCGTTCTGGAAAATGTCCACCCTTACTCGGGCTGGCTGGTCTTTTTGAGCGAGATGAGCTGTGATATTATCCGCCAAAAGTTGAAGTCCAGCGTCACCAGTGAGAGAAGAGATGACAGAGTCCCATTTCCAATGATGAGCTGCGCGAAGCATGCGGTCGCGGTGGTAGTCTAGCATGTAAAAGGGAGAGGAGTGGCCATGGTTCCAGCTTGCGTGGGTGAAGTCTGGGTGGGAGTGAACTTGGAGGAGGGCAGGGTCGTAACGAAGAGAAGTAAAGATCTGAAAATCGGACGATGCCATTTTGAATCAAGAATTGAACAAAGTGTTGAGCTATCTCCCAAAATCAAGCGGTAATTTGATTACTTCCTGATACTGCCAAAAAGCGTCCCCTCCTAAATTGCCCCTGAGGGTTACTGTGGGGACCCGCAGAAGCTGGGCGTTCTGTGTTGACACAAGACAAAGTATTGGTGCCTCAGGTTGCAATGCTGCTTCTGCTTGGTGTTGGTGGGGGTGGAGCTTGGACCTTGATTAGCAAAGAGTGAAGTCACCGTTTTCTTATCGGTGGCAGGAGGCAAGTCCAAAAGGTGTGCCAGGTCAGGTTCCGGAAAAACCGCGTGGTGGAGCAGGTTGCAGCAGTTGCAATTGGCGGGCCGCGCTGGACCGATTTTTTTTGATCAAGCTTCCATGGCTTGCTGTCGGCTGCTCAGTTGCTGGGAGAGACGTCAAGGCTTTGCTTCGCAGGATATTCACAAATAATCTGCATCACCAACCCGGCCGTCCACCCACACCCAGTCCAGTGTTGAGTGGCTTGTTATCTCACTTTTTTTATCGTCCCTTCCCAGTCTTGACCACCCGTATCATCTTTCTCCGGCTGAGCCCTTCACTAAGCGCTCCCTGCACCCAAAAGAGCCATGGCTCCCACGATTGCTTCAGGCCCCGCGGGGACCACTGTAACAGTGCCGGGCAATTCATCGCTGTGGGACCGCATCTCCAACTGGGCCTCTGAGAACAAAGGCCTCGTCTATACCATTGCTGGTGTCGCCGTAGTGGTCACCGGTGCCGGTGTTGTTTACTATATCCGCAAGGGTCCTGATGAAGTGAGCAGAAGCACCCACCCTGTCGTCAACCCCATCATACCCCTCGTCGCCGCCGTTATCGTCGTCGTCATCGTCGCCTACCGGGATACTGACCCTTTGTTCTCTTTTCTAGGAGTCTGTCCCAAAGCCCAGCAAGAAGGAGAGGCGGAAACGGAAACAGGCCGAGAAGGAAGCCGAGAAGGGCGCTGCCGCCGAGAAGCAAGCAGAAACCTCCAAGACCGCCACAGTAGAGACCGCCGATGAGCTGCCAGAAATTGACGAGGCCAGTGTCATCGGCCTATCCGAATCCCAACGCAAGGAGTATGCCGCTAAGCTTAAGGAGGCTGGTAACAAGGCCTACAACCAGAAGGATTTCAACAAGGCCATTGAGCTTTACTCGAAAGCCATCCTTTGCAAGCCAGACCCAGTTTACTACTGCAACCGCGCTGCCTGCCACAACGCCCTGAGCGAATGGGAAAAGGTTGTTGAGGACACCACCGCCGCTCTTGCCTTCGACAATGAGTACATCAAGGCCCTCAACCGCCGCTCGAATGCTTACGACCACCTCGGCAAGTACAGCGAAGCTCTCCTCGACATCACCGCCAGCTGTATCATCGATGGTTTCAGGAACGAGCAGAGTGCGCAGGCCGTCGAGCGTCTTCTGAAGAAGTTTGCCGAGACCAAGGCGAAGGAAATCCTCGAAACCAAGCCCGCCAGACTGCCCAGCGCGACCTTTGTGGGCAACTATCTTCAAAGCTTCAGGGCCAAGCCAAGGCCAGCGGGGTTGGAGGATGACGCCGAATTGGACGAGGAGACTGGAAAGGGCCAGCTGCAAAAGGGTCTGAAGGCGATGGAAAGCAAGATTGCGCCATCGTACGAGGAGGCTGCCGAGGCTTTCGAGAAGGCTCTGACTCTGGGAGACCTCGGTGAATACGAGGCTTACGCTCACAACCTTCGCGGTACATTCCAATGCCTCAAAGGCAAGCATCAGGAGGCTTTGGCCGATCTGTCCAAGAGTATCGAGCTTGATCCCGGGCTCACCCAGAGTTATATCAAGCGGGCCAGCATGAATCTGGAGCTCGGTGCCCCAGACAAGGCTGAGGAGGATTTCGAAGCCGCCCTCGCCAAGAACCCAGAAGACCCGGATATTTACTACCACCGCGCCCAGCTTCATTTCATCAAGGGCGAGTTCGCCGATGCGCAGAAGGATTACCAAAAGTCGATCGATTTGGACCCCGATTTCATCTTCTCTCACATCCAACTCGGTGTGACCCAGTACAAGCTCGGTTCCATCGCTTCATCCATGGCGACCTTCAGGCGGTGCATCAAGAACTTCCCCAAGATCCCAGACGTCTACAACTACTATGGTGAACTTCTTCTGGACCAGACCAAGTTCAGCGAAGCTATCGAGAAATTCGACACTGCCATTGAGCTGGAAAAGGAGACCAAGCCCATGTCGATGAATGTGCTGCCTTTGATCAACAAGTCTCTTGCCCTCTTCCAATGGAAGCAGGACTTCAGCGAGGCTGAGAAGCTCTGCGAGAAGGCCCTCATCAGTAAGTGGTTGCACATTTTCACATATCTTCTTTGTTGTTTGCTAACATGGAATTTCGTAGTTGACCCCGAGTGCGATATCGCCGTTGCCACCATGGCACAATTGCTTCTCCAACAGGGCCGCGTGACCGAGGCCCTCAAGTACTTTGAGCGTGCTGCTGAACTTGCCAGAACAGAGGGAGAGCTTGTCAGCGCCATCTCATATGCCGAGGCCACGAGAACCCAGATCCAAGTGCAGGAGAAGTATCCCGACTTGGCTAGCAAGCTGTCGGGCATGGGCGGCGGTGTGGTCCGATAGAAGGCTGTGTGGGTGTGGGGAAGCCGGACAGGAGCACAGATGCGAAGAATGCTATTTCGTTGGGTGGTGATATGACCGTCCTGCGATCTCAAAATTGAACCGTGATGAATGGTATACCCCGTCAAAACGCGCGCCGCAACTGGAGTCTGAACCGTTTTTCCAAACATGTATCATGAGCAGTCCATGGTGTTTTTTGTATTTTTCTTGTTCATCTCATACATCTGTATGACTGCATGCTTGGGGAGAGGGTGGGTAATATCTGTGTACGATGACGGGAGAGAAAGACTGGGGAAAGAAACAAACCAGCGGGTCGTCCCGCAACGAAAACCACGCCACTCTATTACGCAACCCATGGAGGAATGAACATCTCCTTTTTTCATGGTCATGATTCTTGTTTTTATTCTTGTTTGTCATTATAGGTGTGGGAGTGTTTTGTTTTTGGCTGGGTGGGAAAGGGGGTGAGGGTGAGGGTGAGGTTGGTGGGAAGTATACAAGTACATTACTCTTGTTTGTTTACATATGTAGCTTTGGGAGAAGCGCTCAATGAGAATCGATCAAAAAGCGGTATAAGAAAAAGGTTGAACTCTTTGCTTTTTGTGTTGTGTCAAGGGATCCCAAATAACCCAGGCACCCTGCCCACAACAAATTAATACACACAAATAGGATAGCCCCCATATTATGTTGCAAACTACACCTTGCGGGATAACCAATAGTCTTTGAATTATAGTTAATAGCCCTTCAAAAGTGTTCAGAAGGCCCATTAATTTACCTTCGATGCATGGTTTACAACATCATATGGGCCAACCAACCTACTTGTGTCTATCAGCTATTTTGTGGTGAGGGAGCCAGGGATGAAAGGATTGCGCAACGTCCAAAGGGGTGAGCGAAGGGAACAAAAAAAAAGACATGAATTAATCCGTATGTACTCTGTACTTTTGTACATGCTACATAGTGGTTTACTCAAAAAGAATTAACAACGCGCGTGAGCCTCCTCCCCAATAAAAAAAAACCAAAAAAGAACAAGAAAAACTACCATCTTCTCTTATACCTAGACTGAGAAGAAGAAGGAAAGAAACCCCTGATTTCCCGCTCCCGGCCAATGACGGACCCATCATCATTAGCAGCATGTTCCATCAAAAACCCGTCATTAAGTCCCGCCTAACATCAATCACCAGCTACCACCACCAAACCAGGGTCCTGTTTTTGCGTTGCTACACGTCCCCCCCCCAACCCTATTGGGAGTCTATTATAATGATCTTGTAAATCAACATTTCCACCGCCCACGCCCTTCGCTCATACAACATCAACAGATTGCATGTTGAAAACGCTCTGCTCCACTCTTTCGCATTACGCCTTTTCTCCTCGACAAAACAGGCGCCAAAAAGTGCCAAACACAACCCAGTCAATCAGCGCTTCCGCAAACGCGGATTCTAACATTGGCATGCTTATTGAGCGGGAGGGTTGTTCTTTTGGACAACAGAAACACCGACACCAACACCCACAGCGATGATGATCAGGATCAAGATGGTAATACCCAAGCACCACCACTTGAGCTTTCTCCGGTTGCGAGCGCTCTTGACAGCAGTCTGGATCTGGGTGTTGGCATTGCCGAGGTGGTCCGTCGTCTGCTCGGCCTTTTGAGCCACATCCTCGATGATGGCGCTCTGCTGGACGATCAGCTGGTTGAGGATGTCGAGAAGGTCGACAAGGTCGTTGATGGACTGTTCAATCTTCATCATGTCGTTGTGGCGAGCGCGGACATTGCCGAGAACTTCCGAGGCGCGGCCAGAGCGGTTGGAGCGGAGGGCAGTCTGGAAGATACCCTCGTCACCCCAGTTGGCATCAGCGGCTTGCTGCAGCTCGGCTTCGGTGGCGTTCTCGTTGACGATTCTGTACTGGCGCATGATCTGCTCGCGGCAGCGCTGTCTGTAGGCTTGCTCCTCCTGCAAGAACTTTTGGATGGTGTCCTTGAAATCATTGTTGAGACTGTCGAACTGGCGCTTCTTCAGGGAAAAGGTGCCGTGCTCGGCTGTCGTCCGCTCCGTATCCGTCTTCAAAGACTGGATCTGGTCCTTGATGGCCGTGTTCTTGAGTTGCGATTTGGCGACCTCGGCGTCGAGCTCGGCCTGAGCATGGCCGTCGGTGCTGGACAAGGCAGCATGGTGAAGAGATTCGACTCTGCGGATAATCTGGGTCAAGCCTTGAATTTCCTGGCGAATGGCCGACACGCGCTCGAGGAATTGGTTTTGGGTGAGGACGGTAGCTGATGAGCCGTACTGTTGCTGAGGAGGGTCATATGGTTGCTGTTGTGGCGCGCCGTAGGGTTGTTGTCCGTAAGATTGTCCACCGTAGGGTTGTCCATACTGCTGTCCATATGATTGCATCTCATGTTGTTCCTGTCGACGGAAAGCGACGAGTTAGCATGTCAAACCCATGAATAGTAGTGCGCGCGCTTGGCGGTGACCGCAAAAAGAGCATCCGTGCCTCTATGAAAACAAGGCATATGACTTTCGGCACTGTCCGGCCCATCCGCACCTGATACCGCGACGCGATTCAGAGAAATACTCACAGGTTGTCCATATCCACCGCCATATCCAGCTTCGGCCGAGGGGCCCTGGTTATAAGGATTGTACGACATTGTAGCTGACGCAATTGCACCGCTTTCTGTTCAATTGATGTGTTTTGTCCTGGTCTCGTCGAAGGTTGCTGTAATGATATCTGTCGGGATCAATGCGATGGCGCGCTCCGTCGTTGTTCAACTTGCTTCCTTGAAAATTGACTGGAAGGAAGAAGTGGTAACTGGTTGTTGGTGGTTTGTGAAGGCTCGGATTGATCCAATCTCCCCAGCTTGCGCTGCCTTGGCCCTCTCCCGTCCAGTGCCTGCACGTTGCTGGCCGGTTGACGAGCACCCGAGTGGTCCGTTCAGGTGTGGCTGATGGCTTTTTGTCGCTGCACCTGGTCTCCACTTTGACGGTTGATGGACCCGCAAATTTCCCTTTTCTCTCTCAGTTTTCAGGACGAGGTCCAAGCCGCCGCCCATACCAAACCCTTTTTGGTTAAGATGATGAACCCTGCGAGTCTTAGCCCCGTGCTTACGAGGCCTGCAGCGCGAGGCAGTGACTTTTTTTTTTGGTTCTTCTTGTTAGGGGTCTTTTCAGGGCACGAGACCTAGGATCGGTGAATATAAACGTACTGCATAGAAGACGATGTTGGAGAGCTTGGTTTGGAAAGGAGCTCATGTACGTAAGGCACGGAGTACTTGAGCCCCTTTTGTCACAAGACGAAGCTGCTTAGCTGAAGCTTCGTCGTGGAGATAGCGGAGTCGAGCTCTTCTGTGTGTTCTGGACCATCCCGATAAAGCGGTCAAAACAAGGAAGGTATACCAGCTCACTTCTGTTCTCGGCAACCGTTGGATATCGTTTGTGGAATGGCAAGGCAACCTCCGAGACGGGCAGCGTGAGAGCTTCGAGCTCCTTTAATGACAACTGGTAGAAAGTCCTGGGCCTGGAAATTGTTCCGGTCCATTTATCTGTTGATACTTGCTCATTGAACTCCCATAATCTGCAGCATTGTCTCATCGCCAGCCGTGTTAAGCAATTATACCCGGATACCTACTAGGCACTTGCCCTCAGAAATAACATGTCGCTGTCCAGCTCCTCGGAATCATATGCAACGGCGGCAAACTTGATGGCGTCACCTGCAGCGAGGCTGAGACTGATCTGCATGTCTCCCCACAATTGGTTGAAATGGTCCACTATCGCAGCTCTGGCTTTCCGTTTTTTAGATGGCAGTCACCGGGCACTGAAACAAAAGCGAGTGACCCAACGTCTTACTATGAAGCTTCACATTTAAAACCGAGCCTTGTATGTGCTGGATCGCCCCCAGCACACTGCCCTTGAACCCCTTGGTTATATAAGCAACCCGATTTTTCCCTTCCATTAAACGCCCTGTCGCCATTACTCCTGCATCCACCCACTTCTTTGCACCGATTCTGCGTCCACCAACATCTGGGGTTTCCGTATTGCGCTGAGCCCGTGTCTCGCCATAGAGGGATATCCCCCTCCCACCCAAGCGCCTACTTGTCGACGCAGCTCTTCGTGGTCTGCCAGATGTCCTCTAGCTGGCCTGACCGCGCTTCTTCATACGGGCGGTTGATCACCTTTCACCGTCCCTTCACTTAAAAACCAGGCCAAAAGTAACCCTATGCCGCTCAGAAGTAGTTCTTCTTTCTGCTGGTGCGAGTATACTGGCTTAGGTGCCATTCGCTATCGGCATCCTTGTTCTCGAGTGTTCCCATGGTGATGGAGAATGGTCGCATAGTGAACCGTGGGCCAACCTCGGAAAGTTCGACTGAGTCGTAACTTGTCCTCACATACACGTGATGACGGACCTCGATGCAGTCGTCTTGGTTCACGAAAGTAATAACTCTGTTGCCTGCGGCTTTGCTGGCAGTAACGTCTCGTGGCGGGAACAAATGCTTCAGGATCTTGACAATTCTCAGACCCAGTTTTGTTGTAAAGCCGTCGAAAATGAGGTGCGGGTAGGATTCTGATACCGTTCCCTTGATCGACCTTGGAATATCGGCTCTGAGTACAACATTGTGAAGGGAAGCCATCAATGTCGGGCCGTGGGGGAAATGGCTGATGGTCATGGCCGTGGGTGTACCACTATGTCGGGTTAGAAGACATTCAATTAAAGCCAGTATACATAACTCACCGATGTTCGTGCAGCAAAATCACATCACTGAGCTTCTCGGCTTGCGCTGAGCGGACCAGTTCTGGCAGCACCAAATTACCACGATTCAGTCTGATGCCCGTGGGAAATAGTAATCGGATTTCCTTGCTGAAGGACATGAGTCTCGAGCTCTATAGAGAAAAGGTTAGTCTCACAATGCAAAGATGACGGCAAATGACACTTACGGGGTCTCGAGAAGTAGTCACAAGAATGCGAGGGTCTAGAAGGAATATCAGCACCTGGCCATGTGCGCTTTCACCACCCACAGAAGAGAGCCATACCAACGACACCTGAAAGCTCGGAGTATTCATCATCGATATCGAGAGAATCATCCTCGGCGACGTCGCGCGACGCATCGTAGTCGTAGTCTTTGCGCAGTTGGGTATCTTTGGCGAGTTCTGGATCCAGCGGCTTGCCCGAAGCCAAGGCAGCTCTCAGCTTCGCCCTCTTCTCTGAAACTTCGGCATCGCGCAGAAGAACTGCTTTTCGGTAGAGATAGTCTCGCCTTTGCCTGGCTTGTTTGCGCTGAAGATACTTGTTAGATGGTGGATACGCGAGGTTCGGGGCAGCGACATCCAAGTACTGACAATCATTGTGAATGTTGTTGGTATGACGCTTAATCTGGAGGATGGCGAACGGTGCGCTGAGAGATATCGCTTTCGGAGTTTCGGGATCTGTAAATTTTGGCGTAGTTTCCTTGCTGAATGGCCAAAAGGGTTCTCGAAATGGCTTTTTGATGGAAGGTTACCACAGCGCTGGAGAAAATAATTCCCCTGCAAGGCTGAGAAGCCAACGCTATCAGCGCCTATCAATCGGCCATATCAGTGGAGGGGCACCAACAGAAACAGGAAGCACGGACCCCTGGCCAACTTTTTTCCCACCTGCCGTGCAGCTGTACCCGCAGCCTGATAGCCGCCACTTTCCACTTTGGGAGGCGTCTCTTTGCCTATGAGCGCTGACAAGGTGCAGGATTCCCACAGCCAAAAAATCGCAAACCGCCGGCAGCGAGCAACGAAACACACGAATTTCCAGAGCTTCCCTCACCACCCATTCATTCTGTGGACTTGCGAGCCCATCAGCTGCCTCGATTTCCTGTGTCAGCGATGATGTGACCGTCCCGTCGCTTGCAATTCCATCAGCTCTTTTTTTGTCTCTATCAACGTCCTGTCACTGCGACATCCCAACGATACCTAGACAGCTGCGCGCAGTGTGTGCCCTCCAACCTACCAAATAATAATTCTCGACCGGTGATTCAAGGTTAGCCTCGGCAGCACCCAACACGTTGTGCGCCATTCCCCTCCCTCACTTCGTCGCGTTCAAGCAACATTAGCATACTTTTGCCCCCCGTCCTCTTGTCACACATCTCTCTTGCCTGCAAGTCCCATGATTGCGTTCGCCTGCTTACCATCCTGCAGCCCAAGTGTCCCGGCACCCTTGCCGTCTGTTTGATAATGGAGGACGCCTTCAACCACCTCGGAAACCACCTTGTTTCCGACTCTGCCGCCACCATTAATGCCACCGCCGACGACTTCGACGATGAAACCGAGAGCTTCCTGGGCGATCTTAAGGAACACGGCTCCCCGACAAACGCCCTCCGTCGCCATGATGACAATGACAACCAGGGCCCCGAAGACTTCCGCGATGATGACAGCAACTTCAGTGGCCCAAGAAACGATGTAAACTCGAGAGGTCCAGAAGAGGAAAAGGAGCTGCCCGCTCACGCTTGCGCGTAAGTCATGGGTTTTGGGAGCATGGTGGGGGGTATCATAACTGACTGGTTTATGTAGGTATTGCGGCATTCACTCCCCGTCCTGTGTGGTCAAGTGCATTGCAAAGGAATGCAACAAGTGGTTCTGCAGTGCTCGTGGTAATTCGAGTTCCTCACATATTGTCAACCACCTTGTACGAGCCCGCCACAAGGAGGTTCAGCTTCATCCCGAGTCAGCCCTTGGCGATACCACCCTCGAATGCTACAACTGCGGCAACAAGAATGTCTTTATGCTGGGCTTCATCCCCGCCAAATCCGATACCGTTGTCGTTCTTTTGTGTCGCCAACCTTGCGCTGCTGGCAGTTCGGCCAAGGACATGAGCTGGGATGTTTCGCGATGGCAACCCCTCATCGAGGATCGGTCCTTTCTCAACTGGATTGTCTCCCCACCGACCGACGCCGAACAGCTTCGAGCTCGCCATTTGACCCCGCCCATGATTGCGAAACTTGAGGAGATGTGGAAAGAGGCTCCAAGTGCCACTGTCGCCGATCTGGAGAAAGGAACCGGCGTAGACGACGATCCACATCCCGTGCTCCTGAAGTACGATGATCCGTACCACTATCAGAATGTCTTTGGGCCCCTTGTGAAGATGGAGTCGGACTATGACAAGAAGCTCAAGGAAGCGCAGTCTGAGGACCACCTCGTGGTTCGCTGGGATATGGGTCTGAATAACAAGCACCTGGCCAGCTTTATCCTGCCCAAGATCGAATCCGGCGATGTCAAATTGGCCGTGGGCGATGAGATGCGCATCAAGTACAAGGGCGAACTTCGTGCCCCATGGGAGGGTGTTGGATATGTTATCAAGATCCCCAACAACCAGTCGGACGAAGTTACCCTTGAGTTAAGAAAGGCGGCGAACGACAAATCGGTCCCCACCGAATGCACGCACAACTTTTCGGCCGACTATGTCTGGAAGGCCACGTCCTACGACCGTATGCAATTCGCTATGAAGACCTTCGCTGTGGATGAGCTCAGTGTTTCTGGGTACATTTTCCATAAGTTGCTGGGCCACGAGGTAGCCGTTGCTCCCATGAAGACGCAGATGCCGAAGAGGTTCCACGTTCCAGGGTTGCCTGAGTTGAATCACAGTCAGATCACTGCCATCAAGACTGTTCTGTCCACCCCTCTCAGTTTGATCCAGGGGCCGCCAGGTACCGGAAAGACGGTCACCTCAGCCACCATCATCTACCATCTTGCCAGAATGAACAATAGTCAGGTTCTCGTCTGCGCCCCCTCCAACGTTGCTGTCGACCAGCTTTGCGAACGTATTCACCGCACGGGTCTCAAGGTCGTTCGCTTGACAGCCAAGTCTCGTGAGGATGTCGAATCGTCCGTCAGCTTCTTGGCCCTCCACGAGCAGGTCCGCCTTTACAAGCAGAGCAGTGAGCTCACAAATCTCAACAAGCTCAAGGCCGCCGCAGGTGAACTGTCTTCTCAGGACGAGAAGAGGTTCAAGCAACTGACTCGCCAGGCCGAGAGGGAGATTCTCAACAGCGCTGATGTCGTGTGCTGCACTTGCGTCGGTGCCGGCGACCCGAGACTGTCCAAAATGAAGTTCCGAAACGTGCTGATCGACGAGTCTACTCAGTCAGCTGAGCCCGAGTGCATGATTCCTCTTGTCCTCGGATGCAAGCAGGTTGTTCTTGTTGGTGATCACAAGCAGCTCGGCCCCGTCATCATGAACAAGAAGGCGGCCAAGGCTGGTCTTAACCAGTCTCTGTTCGAGAGGTTGGTCAAGCTCAACCTGGTTCCCATTCGGCTCAACGTTCAGTATCGTATGCACCCTTGCCTTTCAGAATTTCCTTCCAACATGTTTTACGAAGGATCGCTCCAGAACGGTGTCACCATAACTGAGCGGCTTCGCAAGGATGTCGATTTCCCCTGGCCTGTTGCTGAAACTCCGATGATGTTCTGGTCCAACTTGGGCAATGAAGAAATTTCGGCATCCGGAACATCTTACCTGAACCGCACCGAAGCTTCCAACGTGGAGAAGATTGTTACTCGCTTCTTCAAGGCTGGTGTGAAGCCGTCTGATATCGGTGTCATTACTCCGTACGAAGGCCAGCGCAGCTACATTGTCAGCACCATGCAGAATACGGGCACTTTCAAAAAAGAGAGCTACAAGGAGGTCGAGGTTGCTTCGGTCGACGCTTTCCAGGGCCGTGAGAAGGACTTTATCGTTCTTTCTTGCGTCCGTTCCAACGACAACCAGGGCATTGGTTTCTTGTCCGACCCTCGTCGTCTCAACGTCGCGCTCACTCGAGCCAAGTATGGTCTTGTCATCATCGGCAACCCCAAGGTTCTGTCCAAGCATGAGTTATGGCATCATCTTCTTGTTCACTTTAAGGATCGCAAGTGTTTGGTGGAAGGCCCTCTTACCAACCTTCAGACTTCCCTCATCCAGTTCAGCCGGCCCAAGATGAGCTTCCGTCCCCGCCACAACGCACAGGCCCAGCATGTGTCTGGTGGTTATACCAACGGCAGAGGTTATGGCGGCGGTGTCAACGGCTCCCACCGCGATTTCGACACTGGCTCGGTGCTTTCGTATGCTAACGGTATTCCGGATGATGTCTCGTCCATTCACAGCTCTGCCTTGGGGGGTGCGGGCCTTACATCGGCCTACCCTCAGATGTTCTCCAACTTCCATCCAGAGCAGTGGCCCGGCTTGCCCGGGGCCAACCCGGCTAGCCGTCCCGGGGCCAAGGGTCGTGCTCGCATTGCTGAGAGTGTTGCTGGCGAGAGCGTTGCCAACAGCGAGTTTACGGATGCGAGTGCGAGTGTTATTGGTGGCAAGGGCGTCGGTCAGGGTGGTGCGAGCCTGGGAGCTGGTCTTAGCGAGGCTATCAGCTCGGCTCGTCCTACCTCGTACAGCCGTAGCGACCGTCTCAAGCAGTACGTGGAGAGCGGCGGGCGCAGTCTTGGCTTGGGCAGCGGATATGGCCGTCGCTTCGATGATGACGAGAAGAGCGTCAGCACAGCGTTTGCTAGTCAAATTGGGACAGGGTTCGACTGAGTGTTTTGAGCAGCGTGGTTGTGCTGGTATTGTTTTTGAAGCAAAACCAAACAACTGAAGCAGTTATCGCACCAAGCAGCATATGGAGGACCATCTCGTCTGGCTCCGCCCAGCATACCTCGGTCGAGCACGCAACTTCGGATCCGCCCGGTCGTTCCTGATCAGTCATGAAAACGAGTCACAGTTTCCGGGAGCGCTGATCCTACCTACTTTGGTAGAGACTGGGTACATATATCCTTCTGCGCCTCGCAGCGACCCGCCGCTGCCAAAGCGTTGCTCTGACGACCTATGGTGCCTGTCGATTCTTGACAGGCAGATGTGGCTCGACCGGCCTCGGAGGCCTCGAGTTTTGAGATGCAGGAGGTAGTTGAGAATTGTTAGGGTCTTTTGTTCCAGCATTACGTCGCTCAGGGGAGGGAGCTAGTGTAGCGAGCCGAGGTGGTCACACATGTGGCATGGACAAGTCGGTCCAGCCTTCTGTACCACCCAGGGGCATCCTGTTTTGGAACTAGCTATGGACGAGAAGGACAGCGGTGGTAGTCTGATAAATTTTGGGGAGGAAGGCTGAAGGTTGCCGCTCATTTTCACGCCTGTTGGGCATTCACTTCGTACAGGCTGGATATCTGACTTGATCAGATTCTAGTGCTGAAACACTAACCACTAGTCACTCGTTCACTCCTATTTGAGATTGGTGATTTCTAAGCAAACGAGCGGATAGATCAATAGAGGATCAGAATAGCACTATCATTTATTCCGCTACCATATGTGCCCCTTATCATTGTGAAGTCTTTGAGCCGCCAGACGCGACACGCTTCTTTCTTTGTGAGCCTCGACGATCAAGTAACACGAACTCACGTGAAGATAGCCGATAAACGCCATGGGTTCTAAGGGAAAGTTCCACTGTGACCTCATCCCGCCCCACCCTTTGCCTGCCACGCACCACCACTGGGCAACCCCACCCCGCCTTTTGGAGTCGCAGACCCAACCAAAGCTGATGATCATGCTGGTTGGGGGTTCAGCGATGCACGTTCTAGATTACCTAGCACACACCTTAAACTTTTGGCGCCACGGTACCTGAATACTCGAGCCTTTCAAAAGCCCAACATATAACCATCATGGCGTCGCCCCCGAAAGATCTAGCGCCGGACGTGCCAACAACCACAGTCACCCCCGACACCACGGTTACAGAAAGCGGAGCGGGCGCCGCTGCCGCCAAGCCGGAGACTAATACGACGTTGGGCGGTGATGGTGCTGGGACGACGACGAGGAGGGCAGCTACCTTTAGTGTCTCACCATCACAGTCACAGCAGCAGTCTGGAACAAACGGTGGCAGTGGTAGTGGTGGTGGTTCTGTCAAGTCGGCGGCGGCCAACAGGAACTCAACAGCCGACATTGACACGACCAACCCCCTCGACTTTTCCGAAGACGTCTCGGCGGACAACTCCCTTCCTACGCTGGCGACGCTGAAGAAGATTGACAACTACATTGTGCTGGACCGCAATGGAAAGTCGCACACGTTTCGGTCGCTGTACACGGGGCGGCATGTGGCGAGGAGGGTGTTGCTTGTGTTTGTTAGGCATTTTTACTGTGGTGTATGTGTACTCTCCGATTACCCCTCCCGTGGTATGATTGATGACTGATTGTGATGGTGGGGATAGAACTGTCAAGATTACCTCCGGACCTTGTCGTCTGCGTTTTCGCCGTCGGATTTGCTGGGTTTGCCCATCCCGACGTTTATCGTTGTGATTGGGTGTGGCGATCCGGGCTTGATCGATATGTACACCTCTGAGACTGGGTGTCCTTTTCCTGTTTACACGGATCCCACGCGGAAATTGTATGCGGAGCTGGGCATGATTCGGACGTTGGCTTTGGGGGAGAGGCCAGCGTATACAAAGACTCATCTGGTCAGGTCGAGTTTGGCGAGTGTGGTTCAGGGTCTGAAGCAGATACCCAAGGGGCTGGCGCACAAGGGGGGCGATTCGAGGCAGATAGGAGGCGAGTTCTTGTTTGAGCCGGTTGGTGGGGAGGATGTGGCTAGTCCGATCAAGGAGTTGGGGGAGTGGGTGAGGGGAGAGAGGGCTGGGAATGGGGATGGGGAGAGTGTGAAGATGGGGGTTAGGCATAGGGCGAGTGAGACGCCGAGTATTGATGGGAAGAACATGGAGTTGGGAGGGGATGGGAGTGAGGGGGTGGATAAGATTGTTAGTTGGTGTCATAGGATGAGGAATACGAGGGATCATGCCGAGGTGCCGGAGTTGATGGAGGTGTTTGGGATGGCGGTGGGGGAGATGGAGAAGATACCCGGGGATGTGAAGGGGTTGGAGAGGGAGAGGTGGGAGAGGGCGATTAGGGAGAGGAAGGGAGTAGGTTTGGGGGGGAAGGGGAGGGGGAGTTTAGAGAGATGACTTGAGGGTGTGATGGAAAGCTGATTGGATTGGGTTTATTCAAAAGTGTCAAAGCATGCATTTTAGCAAGCAGGAGTTTTCATAAATGGGAATTAAAATGATATTATGCTCTAGGTCGTGGTCCGCACGGATAGATTTGTGAAGTCAGGTTGTGTACACGACATACGGGAGTTTCCGAGTGCATCGATGTTTCACGCCCTTCATATGTTTGTCTCTCCTGAGATAATAGAGCAAACAACAGTCAGGAAGGATAACCCCTGGAGGGACTGTGATACCATCGGATGTGAATAGTGCGCTTCATCAAATGATAGCCCCATATTATCCGATGTCGTCAAGCGCACTGCGTATTGGTAGTCTCTCGCCGAGTGGCTAGCATACGCTAGGTATGCTCTCATCGTGCCCTTTCCACCAAGTAATCCGGTGCAACATTTCTGGTGAGAGTCTGGGGAAGATATTCTGTGGTTTCTCTGGCGTGGTAGTTCAACCTCCAAGTAACGAAGCACAAGGCCATTTCCCATCTAACCCACCGTGTAATCTCTTGGTTGTCTTGTTTACAATAATTCCACATTGTGCCCCCCCTCCCCCCCCCTTACGTACCCTTTCCCCCGCCTACCTAATCATCATCTCTGTATTTTTTTTTTTTTGCCTTTTTCATCCTCACCGCCCATCTATCTCCTTTCGATGTCTCCTCGATCAGGATGGCTTCCCAGGTACCCTGCCCCATCCCAGGAAACCCGTCCATGTACGGCCTCGGCCTCCGCACGTCCTTTTACCTCCTCCACCTCTCGACCCTGTTCCTCGAGCTCCTGGAGCAGGAATATATTGTCCTTCTCCTATCCGCCGAGCTCGTCCTCAACTTTGCGCTTTTGCTTGCATTGATATTGCAGGTTGCTGCTGGGGGGTTGCATGTTGTTGAGGTGTATATTCTTCTTCTTCTCCTCTCTGTCACTGTCTACCTCTTCGTCCCGAGACATGCGGCGGATTTGGCAATGGTGTTTTGTCCTCATTTGGGGTTGCGGGTGAAAAGTAGGGGGTGGGGGGTAGATGTGCTGGGTTGTTTGAGGGGGGGTTATGGATTGGTTGTGGTTGGTGTGCAGGTTTGGTTTTGGGGTAGGGGGGTGGATTCGGTTAGGTATGATGACGGTGGTGGTGGTGGTGGTGGTGATGGGAAAGGGTGTTTGGAGTATGGGTTTTTGTTTGGGGCGATGGATCTTAAGAGCGGGAGTATGAAGGGGTTGAATATTTTGTTGGTGTTGGGGATGCTGGCTGGGGGGTTGGCGGTGGTGGGTTGTGTGAAGAGTGGGTGGTGGGGGGTTAGGAAGGGAGGGAGGAAGAAGAAAATGTGAGTCGCCCCTATTTTTCATCTCTGCCCCTAATCGTTGCCGGGTGGGTTTATTTTTTTTTTCTTTTTCGGTCGTGGTAGAAAGTGATCATTTTCCACTTTCCTTTTTCGGAGGTGGTGTGGTAGGCCGCAGCTTGATGATAGCTAACCGTCGGGGACAAACCTCACCGAGATTAGCCGCTCAAGGTGGGAAGCACAAAAGTGGTTGGAGGCCTTGGGGGGCCTTGCGGTCGCCGTAACCGTGATCGTTGCGATTGAGCTGACGATTCGATGGAACCGCATCGGGGCTGAGAACAGTGTAAATCAGGCAACCACCGCCGCCCAACTCATCCCGCTCTTGCTGGTTATCGCACTCATTTCGACATTTTTGTACGGGGTCTTCAGCAACGACAAGTCAGACGACGGTAGTCTGGTTGTTACGCTTGAAGCAGGGTCATCATCGTCGCCATCGGGCTCAGGTACTGGGTCAAGCCCATCCGGCTCTGGTGGTTCCGGTCCTACACCAGTTGTCGTTGCTGAAAGGTAAAACTCTATTGAGTCTTATCAACTTGAATCTTTTACTTACATGGATTCAGATCACGATCTCAAACACGCCGATCTAGATCTCGTCAAAGTTCCCGCAGACCACCAGCCCCATCGCCACCAATGCCACCATCAAGACACAGCCCGAGATTCCCTGGGCCACCACCCGGTCCACCTCCAGCTTCTCATCACAGCGGCTATAGTCACAGCGGCTCACCTACTCCTCCATCGCCTCTGAGCCCAAGGATAATCAACGTCTCCCCCTCCGGGCCAGTAGCCAGACCATCAGTCAACTATTATCGCCAAGTGGTTCCCCATCCCTACTTCCCGTATGAAGGACCCGAGTACTACGACCCGAACGGATCACCTCCCCGCATGTCAGGAGGTATCGGGGCAAGGTGGCCACGTTTCGCAAAACCAATGGGTCCCCGCCCGCCTCCCTCTCCTACCAAGTCAATAGACCCAGCCAACGACAAACTCTGGGACGAAGTTCTCAGCGGCGCACCAGGCACGCAAGGGGAACCACTGATAACTCAAAAAGACATCGACGACTTGTTCAACCCGCCACCGTCAGCAATGCTGATTACCGATGCGGATGTGGCGGCTGTGATGGAGCCTTTGGTGACAGACGCAGATGTGGAGGAAGTGATAAGGGAGATGCTGACGGAGCAGGACATAGCAGACGCTCTGAAAGATAAGGTTACTGACGCTGATGTCGACAGGGTTATGAAGTCTAGTTTTACTGATGCCGATGCAGAAGCCGTGATGGGGGATTTGATACCGGATGAGTTGGTTGAAGAGGTGATGATGAGTGGGGCGATACCGGATGAGATGGTGGAGGAGGTGATGAGATCTCCCAGACAGGCAAAGGTCGAGGATGAGAGTGATCACCTAAGTCAGCAGGCCCATGACTCCGAGGATTCAGATGAGGAGGAAGAGTCGAGTTCGGATAGCAATTCGGATTCAGGTTCAAGTTCAAGTTCGAGTGGAGAGAGGCATGATGAAGATGAGGATGAAGAAAAGGGTCCGGCCGAGTCGATTCCGGAGACGGAGACTGAACCCCGTACACCTAGGTCGGTACGTTGGGCGATGCCCCTGGACGAGGAAATTAATTCGAGGTATGCTTCTGATGGTGGGTTCTATCACTCACCTGAGCTTAGAAGCAGGGACGATGACGTGGAAGAAATTGTGAGAGATCGATACGGTGATGATGATGCTCGAATAGTTGCTGTAGTTCGCTATTTTCCTACTCCTGGGTATTCATCAGGCTATGGGTCGTCATGGGGTCAGAAATACTAAAACAAAACGCACCATTACGAAAGCAACTTTTTGCTGTGGCGGATGATGGTGTTCAGGAAGTTCATAAGACAAGTCATAAGAAAGGCCAAGCGAACTTGGTGGTTGGCATGCTGGGATGAAGAAGGATGGTCACGAAGTAATGACAAAAATAGCAAGCCATGGTACTCATTCCTCTGAAAAAACACACCAAGTGTCAGTTATTCCAGTGTGACTTTTCCCTTGACAACTGGTTGCACACTCTAGACTCTAGATTTCGTTGCTGTATTTCCCTTCTGTGCTCGTCGCATGAGGATCTTGCTTCCTGCCCCACTTGCTCTTAATTTCAGGCATTTTTTTTTTTTGAAAAAAAGGCTGGAAGTTTACGGATCTGCCCAAAATGCCTTCGTTTCTATGCAGGCCAACAATCCACTATTTTGCATCGGATCTCACCTGGTGTCCGTTCTTTCATTGCTTTGAAGAGGCAAGCTCACCAATTTTCACCTCTTTCTTCGCCTCTTCTTCCATGCTTGCTGATGATCATGAAGAGACTACAACCTCGGACACGGTACACAAGACAAAGTGCGACTATGTAGGTTAGAATATGCTTAGGGTTATGGGTCTAGGCATGTTTTTTAAAGTCAGGATGGCAGGGTTGTATATGTAGTGGAATGGTTAGTTGATCTGAGCTGCTTAACTGACCCTCGGGTTAAGATTCCACCGCAAAACGTGAATGAGAAATCTCAGCAGTATATATCAGT
Source organism: Podospora anserina S mat+ (assembly GCF_000226545.1). Classification (NCBI taxonomy): domain Eukaryota; kingdom Fungi; phylum Ascomycota; class Sordariomycetes; order Sordariales; family Podosporaceae; genus Podospora; species Podospora anserina. The sequence goes on from NW_001914858.1 coordinate 3,410,181, forward strand.
TTTCGCCCCATTATTTCGCCTGATATCATATCTTTGTTCCCGAAAACTCTGCCAACAACGTCAAATCTTGCCTACTTTGAGTGAACTTCTTCGAATGTCGAGTGAATCTTGCGGAATTGCCTTCTACAAGAGGACCCATAGCCCCACCTTCATCTCTGGGCCAAGCTGCTAGTGGCAGGCAGCATCTCTCTTCCCGGCGACAGCTAGAACATTTGAACTTTCTACACTTCCCTTCACCAACCATCCCACGCCCGGGTTCGTAAACACCGCGGCCACTGCAGACTACCGCGCCATCATCGAACCCCCACCTTTTCATCGCAGAGCTTCCGCTTCTCTTGCAACTCAAGGTCTCGTGATCAGCGCCTCGCATACAGCCAGCCCCAGCTACCCCCAACTTTTCTGATCGATCGCTCACCATATCCACCTAATATCGTCACCATGGGTTCGACACTCTGCCAGAACCGTCTGATTGAGGAGAGGTAAGTCGCCTCTTTCGTCGCTTGCAGATGCGCGCGCCGACCTTCGGACATTTTCCTCCTGTTCGCGACAGCCTCGCTGACCGGCGCCATGCCCTCTACAGAAAGCAGTGGCGGAAAGACCACCCGTTCGGCTTCTGGGCCAAACCCCAGAAGAACCCCCAAGGTGTGCTGGACATGAAGGTCTGGGAGTGTGCTATTCCTGGCAAGAAAGACACAATCTGGGAGGGCGGCCAGTTCAAGCTGCACATCACTTTTCCAGATGGTATGTAGCTACCCTCGGTGTAACACATGATGTTGCAGATGGACTTTGATAGCTGACCTGTCTCTTTTTCCCTTCCTGCAGAATATCCCACGAAGCCCCCCAAGTGTAAGTTTTTTTCGCCGAATTACCCCAACATGGGCAGGTCACACGACTAATCAACGTCCTCTCCTTGTAGGCAAATTCGTCCCTCCTCTGTTCCACCCCAATGTCTACCCTTCGGGCACCGTCTGCCTTTCGATCCTCAACGAGGAAGAGGCTTGGAAACCGGCCATCACTCTCAAGCAGATTCTCCTTGGTGTCCAAGACCTCCTGAACGACCCAAACCCCGAGTCACCAGCTCAGGCCGAGGCTTACAACCTATTCAAGAAGGACAGAGCCGAGTACGAAAGACGTATCAAACGGATTGTTCGAGAGAATGCTGCTCCATAGACGAGCTCGCTTCTGGGGGCATACTGGAAAAGGACGACAGTAGAATAACGTATTAGTGGGATCTACGATTGTGGTCATTTATTTCTGGAGTTACTTGGGAACATCATGGACGGCTGGGAAGGCAGGCAGGGGCGTAGCATTGATTGGGAACGAGCTTGTAGACGGACGACTCTCGACAGGGAAGGGTTCTTCTTTTCACTCAACGAACTGGTATTTGACTTTCTGGAGTGGGGGTTAATGGAATTGGCTTTTTTTCCAACAATACGAACCACTGAATCAACCATCCCGTCTCTGGCACCCGTGACTTGCGCCTCCATGCAGTGTTTCCGATACAGAATTTGTGACGCTGGTGTCGTGTGTGGCCCCTGGCTCTGAGCTGTCATAGCTACGAGCAATACCCCCGCGTAACATTGGGGAAGCAACGCGGGCTCCCATCTACGATTGGCGATACCCCACACTCGGGATGAAGAAGAGTCTGGCATTCTGTCGCTCACAGCTGATGGATGATGTCCTCTCACATATGCAGAGTCTCACGTGGACAGTTTACCAGGCACTTTGCAGGCTCCCACACCTTTATATCGCGATTATCGCAAACTTCTTATCAGGGCGGTTTATCTAATTGTGGAGGGCCGGAACGGGTTCTGGCACACGGCTGGGACGGTCTCGCCTCCGAGTCCCCAGGTTCCGGACCGCGCTAACAAATTATACCAGGGGGTGGATTTGAGGAGTGGCGATATCGGCGTCCACTTGGCTCCTCACGATTAACAATGGAGGACTAGGAAGCCCCGGGTACCAAGAGGTCTGGGGTCTTAGAAGGTACTTAAAATTTTGCAGGGGCAATGTAGTCGACTCATACTCCAAAGCCAAATTTGGAATTCCCAGACAAATTTCTGTGACTCTTACCCATCTCTTCCTTTCCACACCTTTGTGCTGTGGCCTCCTTCCTTCAAAAACCATCCCACGCTCTTCTGCAGCTCTCACCTGTAGACCAACCATCAGCTGCTCACCTACGCCTTGCCGGATCGAACGCCCTCTCTCCCATCGCAACAGACACCAGCTTGCGCGCGCCGCGACGGCCAGAGTAAGTATAAAGACCGTTGTCACTGACTGGCTTGTAGTCCGCTCTCAACGTCCGCTCCAAAATCCCAAGAACTAGTTGCCTCCTAGCCTCCCGTCCAAAAACAAGAGAATAGACAGTCAACATGTGCGGCATCTTCGCCTGCCATAGGTCAGTCTCGAACACCTGGTCTTTTCCCTGGCTATCATGAACAATTGCTCGGCATTGGCTCCGTGGTGGTGACTTGTCAACGACTTTCTGTCCTTGGAGGGGTCAATGCCCCACCACACCACCAAGCCGTTGTCCTTATCGCCGTTATCGCTTCACAAATTCTCGAGATCAGCATCAACACCACAGCAAGCATAACGCAGAACGCTAATATGAAGAGCAACCCAGTCACCCAGACGTCGCCAAATTCAAGCCGACTGCTCTGAAGCTTTCCAAGCAGATCAGACACAGAGGCCCGGATTGGTGAGTCAATCCCTTGCGCAACCCCTCCTGGTAGCTCCAAGACATTTTGTGCTAACTGATTTGATAGGAGTAAGAATCTCACCCCTGAGTCGGACAAAGACGGATAAACAAGATAAGGAGAAACAATTGGTTTGGCTAACACATTGTCTTCCCACAGGCGGCAGCGTTATCTCTAACAACACGAGTACGATAAGGAACCCCAACCCCCCTGGACACATAGAAAACCTCCCACTTTTCTCGAATGTCTTTGAAAGAGCGATGCTAACGCGGCGCCACAGTTCTGTGCCATGAACGGCTCAGCATCGTCGGTGTTGGTGGGTCTAGATCTGTATATCTGGTTTCGAGGCCGTCGTCTAACCTCAAAGCAGAGAGCGGAGCTCAGCCACTTACCAATGCCGATGACAGCATTATCCTCGCCGTCAACGGCGAAATCTACAACCACCGTCTTGTTCGCAAGACCTTGAAGACCCCCTACCACTTCAAGACCACCTCGGATTGCGAGGTTGTGATTCCTCTGGTGAGTCACTGCGAGAGGAGAACTGCGGGGGAGAGCACATGAGATTAACCGGTGCAACAGTACCTCGAGTATGGCATTGATGCGCCCAAGCACCTCGATGGCATGTTCTCCTTCGTTCTTTACGACAAGAAGAAGGACCGCACAATCGCCGCCCGCGACCCCATCGGTATCACAACCCTTTACCAGGGCTGGTCCTCCAAGGAGCCCGGCACTGTCTACTTCGCTTCCGAGCTGAAGTCCCTCCACCCCGTCTGCGACAAGATCGAGGCTTTCCCCCCCGGACACATCTTCGACAGCTTGACTGGCGAGAGGACACGGTACTTTGAGCCCACATGGTGGGATGGCGAGAAGATCCCCCAGACCCCTGTCGACCTCAAGAAGCTCCGCGAGACTCTTGAGAGGTCTGTCAGGAAAAGGTTGATGGCTGAGGTTCCTTATGGTGTTCTCCTTTCCGGCGGTCTTGACTCTTCGCTTGTTGCTTCCATTGCCCAGAGGGAAACCCTGCGCCTGAAGAAGCTTGCAGAGGAGGCCAACGGCGCCGCTGAGGAGAAGCCTGAGGATTTGGACAAGGGCGAGGGTCTTGTTGGTCTCGATGACGAGGGCAAGCTCTCTACCATGACCTTCCTTCCCCAGCTCAACTCCTTCTCCATTGGCCTTCCCGGCTCTCCCGACAACGAGGCTGCCCTCAAGGTGGCCAAGTTCCTCGGCACCAAGCACCACGTCATGACCTTCACCATCGAGGATGGTCTTAACGCCTTGTCTGATGTCATCTACCACCTCGAGACCTACGATGTCACCACCATCCGTGCCTCGACTCCCATGTACCTGCTCTCTCGCAAGATCAAGGCCATGGGCATCAAGATGGTCCTCTCTGGTGAGGGTTCCGACGAGATCTTCGGCGGTTACCTCTACTTCCACGGCGCCCCCAACAAGGAGGAGTTCCACACCGAGTGCGTCCGCCGCGTCAAGAACCTTCACTTGGCCGACTGCCTGCGCGCCAACAAGTCCACCTCCGCGTGGGGTCTTGAGGCCCGTGTGCCCTTCCTCGACAAGGAGTTCCTCGAGGTGTCGATGAACATCGACCCTGCGGACAAGATGATCAACAAGGAAAGAATGGAGAAGTACATTCTCCGCAAGGCTTTCGACACCTCGGACGACCCGACCGCCGAGCCCTACCTTCCCGACAACATCCTCTGGCGCCAGAAGGAGCAGTTCTCTGACGGTGTCGGATACGGATGGATCGATGCCCTCAAGGACAATGCCGAGCTCCACGTCACCGACGAGATGATGAAGAACCCCAAGCCTGAGTGGGGCAGCGATATCCCTGACACCAAGGAGGCCTACTGGTACCGCCTGATGTTCGACGAGCACTTCCCCCAGTCGTGCGCGTCGACCGTCATGAGGTGGACACCCACATGGTCCAAGCAGACGGATCCCAGTGGCAGGTGAGTTGAACTTTGGTTCTGAATGGACGCGGTTTGAGAATTGATACTGACGTGGCTTTTACAGAGCTATCTCGATCCATCAGGCCAAGTATGAGGATGCTTAAATGTCTTTCCCATCATTTTTGTATATGAGTCATGGCTTCCGGAGGGTCTGGTATCTAGCAGGGCGTCATGTCAAAAGATAGGGTGAGGGATGCGTTGAAGTACAGCACAGCTAGCCTGTGAGAATGCAAAAGCTCTGAAAAGTTCATTTTGGTGCAGGGTTTTTGATGGTTGAATTGCCTTGGCAAGGCATATCCGTAGATATGCAGGCTGTGAGGTTGGGGGTGATGGGCAGGAGGGAATGCAATGCAGATATCAACCTGATAAAACCTGGGGAAGAAGAGCCAAGCTCTCAAAGCTGGAGCCAAAGTGTCTGCATAGAGGAAACAGCCGCCAATATGCTTAGCGGATTCATCCACGTGGAGGACCTTGACATAAACTACCACTCTATATGAACAAGGGGTTCTGTTAAAGGGAACAAACAAATAACTGCCTTGAAAAACATTAAATATAGGTAATGACCAAAAGATTGCTCAGACATGCCATATTTGCATCTGGTTGTTGAAATAGGTCTCTCAAGTCTCAATATCGTGGATAGACACATACCTGTCGTCTCTCGGGATAGCATACAGATCGGCAGGATGGTCTTTCTTGAGAATCTGGCTTGTAGACAAAGTAACTGCAACCTCAAGTCAAGCAAATATGAAACAAACGACAGTGCAACTGAGGCAATGCCCCCAAGTCACAACGGCCAAGAGGAAGCCATTGACTGATGTGTTTCAAGGGTTAGGGTAATCCCAGGCGATGGCAGCCGTTGCTGCTGGAACTTGGCACTTCCCACCTGGGAGCGATGGCCCAATCACGGTGGAGAAAGAAATTTGGCAGTTCCGATACTTTACCTTCCCAACATTTCCACGCCTTTCGAGTTCCACCGTCCGACCTAGTCTCTACAAGTTTTCTTGTTTACTTTGTTTGCTCGTTATCACCAGTTAAACACACACAATCATCATCAAAATGGCTGCTGTCCCTGCCTACTCCGATATCGCCAAGGCGGCGAACGATGTACGTCTTACTCCCCCCATGGCTGTTGTTGGCGAAGGGGGGTTTGATAGAGCGGCATTTCCAAAGCTTGCCTATGCGCCCTCGCCCACAGCGACACCACCGGCCACAACACTTGCGCATAACCAATTGCTAACTCTCGGGGTCAACCCGCACTCATGTAGCTCCTTTCCAAGGATTTCTACCATCTCTCCTCCGGCAGCCTTGAGGTCAAGGACACCACCCCCAACCGCGTTGCCTTCAAGGTTACCGGCAAGAGCAGCCACGATGCTGCCACCTCCGGCGCTGTACGTACACTCCTTTGAGACACTGCACACGAGGACACTGGCTAACCGCGTCCGCAATAGATCGAGGCCAAGTACTCTGACAAGTCCACCGGTGAATACGCCCCGCCCCCCGCTGTCAATCTGCCAATATATCGGGAACCCCTCGATTGCCATGCGGTGCTCAGCCGTATCAGAGGACCCAGGCTACACAAGGCCCCTGTTTAGTGGACAGTGGTTCTTTCACCAGGCAATACACAGCTGCTAACGTCCTGGCACCGTGCAGGCGTGACCGTCACCCAGACCTGGAACACCGCCAACGCTCTCGAGTCCAAGGTTGAACTTGCCGACACCCTCGCCAAGGGTCTCAAGGCCGAGGGTATCTTCTCCTTCCTCCCCGCCTCCCAGGCCAAGGGTGTCAAGGCCAACCTGCAGTTCAAGCAGTCCAACTTCCACGGCCGCGCTTTCGTCGACCTCCTCAAGGGCCCCACCACCAGCATCGATGCCCTTATCGGCCACGAGGGCTTCCTCGCCGGTGGTTCCGCTGCTTTTGATGTCCAGAAGGCTAAGATCACCAACTACTCCCTGGCCGTCGGTTACCACGCCCCTACCTACAACGCCGCTGTCACCGCCACCGACAACCTGAGCGTTTTCTCCGCCAGCTACTACCACAAGGTCAACAAGCTTGTCGAGGCTGGTTCCAAGGCCACCTGGAACTCCAAGACTGGCAACACCGTTGGTCTTGAGGTTGCCGCCAAGTACCGCATTGACCCCGTTTCCTTCGTCAAGGTTAGTCTCCTGAGGATTTGCTTGTTTGTGTGACAAAACTGACTTTGAAAACAGGCCAAGATCAACGACCGCGGTGTCGCCGCCGTTGCCTACAACGTCCTCCTCCGTGACGGCGTCAAGCTCGGTCTCGGTGCCTCTTTCGACACCCAGAAGCTCGACCAGGCCACCCACAAAGTCGGCACCAGCCTTACCTTTGAGAACTAAGTTTGATATCCCCGGGATTGTTGTAAAGGTCGGGAGTTGGGGACAAGCCATGGCGTTGAATGATTCTCTGTTGTTTTTCTGAAGAATGAGGATACAACATCAATCACCGTGTGTGTGTGTGTGTGTATCGATTAGACGAAAATAAATGGATCACGATGATCAGGGCAAACAAACGTTAGAGTTGGGTCCTTAGCAGGATGAGCATGATTTGTATGAATTCTGCGATCTTTCCAACAGTGCCAATTAATATGATTAGGATATCTCACGTTCGTTTATGTGGCGTGCGTGATGCTGCTTGACATATCTCACGGCAACTAGCCTGGGATTATGCTTCACCGAGGTTTTCAAAGGACTCTTGTTGGCTTTTGTTCTCATTGTTAAGTATCATATGTAATCTCATGTAATGTATATACGACAAAAACAGCAAGTAAATAAATGACTTGGCCATGAATCAGGGGGGTGTTGTTTACATCATTACCAACACCCCCCCCCCCACACACACACCCCCCTTTCTTTCTATCTTACACTCTTGATTCACTCTCTTTTTCGGGCTCTACCTTCCAAGCCCACCTCCAAACCCCCCTATCAGCATCGCGCCCACAACACTAGCAGCCACGCACCCGCTCAAGACAAAAAAAGTCCCAATCATGCTGTCATCCGCGTCCAAGCTCAACCCCCTCCGCTTCATGGCCCTCTTTGCCCGCCGTTCCTCATGCCGCCTGTGCGTCCGCTGATGAGAATGCGGGTCAAAAAACGGGTTCGATCCGGTGTTGGTCCCGTACCCGAACCCCCCAAAGCCGTATTTATAATAGGGATCCTGACCGAAGCCCATCCCGGGGTTGGATTCAGGGCCGGTGGTGTTCTCCCATCCTTGGTGGTCTTTTGCACTGGTGTCTTGTCTGGCATGTGTTTTCCCCTCTGGCGAGCCCTGCTGGGCTGTTGAGCTCTCGTGGGCAGCGCGTCGTTTTGAGGCGTGAGCGCCCCACCCCCCTGACTTGTAGAATGAAGGGGGGGGGCCTTGGAAGGCGGTTTTCCGACGGGAGGATAGACCTGAGGGGGGGCGGCCGCCAGCTGGGTTGCTGGAGTGGTAGGATCCCGACTTTGGGGCGTGGGGGTGGTGCTGGTGGGCGTAGCGGGGGTTTGTGGCGCGGGAGCGGTCGTATCTGGCGCGGTTTGCCGGGTGGGAGAGGATGGTGTAGGCTTCCGAGATGCGCATGAAGCGGTGGGAGGAGGAGGGGTCGGAGGGGTTGTGGTCGGGGTGGTGGAGTTTGGAGAGGTGGAAGTAGCTTCTGAAGGGTACCGTTAACAACCATTGGGAGGGGGGATATGGTACATAAGGGAGGCGGACTTTTTGATCTCGGCTGGGGAGGCGGAGGGGTGGACGTTTAGGGTCTCGTAATGGTCATGGGTTGAGTCGTCTGGGTTGCTGCTGCCGGCAGGGGCGCGATCATGGCGGGAGGAGTGAAAGGGTCGGCATGGTTGGGGGTTGTTGACAAGAACATGGTGAGGAGGGTTGGCGATATGGCGTGGGATCGCGCTGCGCGGAGGATGGTAGTAACGGAATGGCATTCCTCATCCCGATTGTTGAAGGGGCTGTTATGTCGAGGTTTGGTGATGTTGTCGGCCTCGTGTAAGTCGAGACGTTGGGAAAACGCTCCACCTTGAATTGGCACCAGTGACGAAATGGATGCGCGAGAGAACGGAGACTGAGGTCCAATTGTGGCTTGTCACGGCTGTCAAACCTGCAAATTTGTGGCTCTTGCCCAGCAAACGCCGCACTTGCCCCGCGATTGGTACCAAGCTGCACGCCCTGCCAAGAACAACGGAAAAAAAGAAGCGGGGCTTTTCTGACTTGCCATCACTTTGGATCAGGCTTTTGGCTTCCTTCAACTCTCTGAATTATTTCACATAGTTGAAAGCATAAAATCACATATTTGAATCTCACAATGGCGGCTCAAGCGCCGGTAGATGAGATCGCGCAGCTCAGCGGTAAGCTCAACCTCCACCGGGAGACTGTCAAAGCGTGGCAGCAACTGATAGGATGAGGGAGAAAAGTGAGCGATGCGGCTACCACAAAGCCCAAGCCAGGTCTTGATTCGGCTACCGCCACCAATGGCAACCTGAACCGTGACAGCGATGATTCCGACGACGACGCGGAAAATGCTGCCCCGGGCGCTGAGACGGGGGCCGCCAAGAAGAAGAAGAAGAGAAAGCCGAAGAAGAAGAAGAAGAACCCCACGGCCCAGTCCGACCCCCCGCGGGTTCTGATCTCGCAGCTCTTTCCCGACAAGGTGTACCCCAAGGGCGAGGAGGTGGAATATGTGAACGAGAACAGATATCGCACCACCAACGAGGAGAAGCGCCACCTCGACAACCTCAAGAATGACTTTTACAATGACTACCGTCATGCTGCTGAGGCCCACCGCCAGACTCGCCAGTGGGCACAAAAGAACATCAAGCCTGGCTGGTCGCTGACTGACATTGCCAACGGCATTGAAGACAGCGTCCGTGCTCTTGTTGGTCACCAGGGTCTTGAGGAGGGTGATGCTTTGAAGGCAGGTATGGGTTTCCCTACTGGCCTCAGTCTCAACCACTGCGCTGCCCACTACAACCCCAACGCTGGAAACAAGATGGTTCTCCAGCAGGATGATGTCTTGAAGGTCGATATCGGCGTGCACGTCAACGGCAACATTGTCGACAGTGCCTTCACCTTGGCTTTCAACCCCCGTTATGACCCTCTTCTCGAGGCTTGCAAGGCGGCCACCAACGAAGGTCTCAAGCAGGCTGGTATTGATGCCAGACTTGGCGAGATTGGTGGGTACATCCAGGAAGTCATGGAGAGTTACGAGGTTGAGCTGGACGGCAACACGTACCAGGTTAAGCCGATCCGCAACCTCAACGGACACACTATCCTCCCATACAACATTCACGGAGGCAAGAGCGTGCCCATTGTGAAGAGCAACGACCAGACCAAGATGGAGGAGGGTGATGTCTTCGCCATCGAGACCTTCGGTAGCACTGGCAACGGCTACGTGCACGAGGAAGGTGAGATCTCTCACTACGCAAAGAGAATGGATGCGCCCAAGGTGGACCTCCGTCTCAGCTCAGCCAAGTCTTTGTTGAACGTCATCAACAAGAACTTTGGCACCCTGCCATTCTGCAGACGTTACCTGGACCGCCTTGGCCAGGACAAGTACCTGCTTGGCTTGAACAGCCTCGTTGCCAACGGGGTTGTGGAGTCTTATCCTCCTCTGGTGGACAAGAAGGGTTCATACACAGCACAGTTTGAGCATGTGAGTATTTCTTTCCCTTGCGCGAGAGACTGCGGAAACTAACGAGTGACAGACCATCTTGATCCGACCTACCGTAAAGGAGGTCATCAGCCGTGGAGATGATTACTAGAGGAGGTTTGAGCATCGTTTGGTTGGTCTGACAGCATGAAACCTGCCAGGCCAGGCCTGATGCCACAACAAAATATGTGCAAAGTCTGAAATGACCCTGCTAGCAATACCATTCACGGTCTTGAGTTTGATCTCCTAAACAAACAAGTCTTTAGAAATGCCAAGCATTCTCAACACTATGTGAATTATAGACTGGGATTCCACGCAAAACTTTCCTGCCAGGTGTTTCCCAGGCACTTCAGGTCCAATCCCACGTGCCCACCTTCTCCTTGTATCCTAGGTGAGACTGTAAGGTGAGTTGGCAAGCGTGCCCCACTGCTTCCACGCGTGGAAGTGAATATCCACGAAGCGTTCCAACCAAAGACACCGAACGGGCCGGGTCCGGACCGAGGGAGCATTCTCCACCCGGATCCGTTCCGTAGGTCTGCAAACGGCGTCACTTCCGTGCAACATGTGAAAATCGCAACTGGGACTTCTACGGGGTTCGGGATCGTCGCCGTGTTCTAAAGTCCTGACGCCGTGATGAAGTCGGCGGCTGACGATAGGAAAACATCGGAGCCACCGACGCATGCACGAAGGGTTAACAATGACGGCACTGACAGCTATCTGGGGGCCAGCGCCCACCGTCAGAGGCAAAATGACATATCCGTTGTTACCGCTTGCAAACGTGGGGGTAACGCTCGGCATTCCCATTGGGCCGATTGGGTTCGAGAACGGTCGACGGTCCCCGCACCGTTCCGATTCTTTTCATCATCGCTCCCCTCTTCTTGGGTATGACAGGGATGCATCGCCCCCCTCCTCTCCCTCAAAGATTTTGCGCCTGCTTGTGCCTGTCAGTGCCTGTCAGTGCCGAGCAGGGACCGGGACGGGGGAGGCGCTCCTCTTATCGGCCAGTCCCAGAAAGAAAATCTTCAGGTGTTAAAAAAAAGCCCGCAAATTCCGGGGCCCCCCCCCATCTATCTCCTCCCTTCGGCTCCATCTTACCAATAATTTTTCTGCCTCATATCTTTTTTGCCTCTGTCATTTTTTTTTTGCATGTGCCACAGAGCGAACGGGTCTTTGCGCCTTTGAAACAAACCAAAAAACGAAATACAGCACGACGGAGCATTTATTCACTTGATACTTGGCAACGCGAAAGGTCGATTGTCAAATTCGTTGTTTCGCAACCACCTGCAATTGATTTTTCACCCTCCCTCTTTCTGCGCGGCGTTCACCAACCCCCCCCCTTCTCGCACGCGATCGCGAAAATCGGAGATTCGGTACGGTCGGCGATCCTTTAGACGCCCAACCAACAAACGGAAAACCACTCTCTGACTGAGAGCACATCCTCAAGAAAACACCGACAAAATGAAGGTCTTTTCCAACACAGAAACCTTCAACTACTCCTGGGAGGAGGTATCAACCGCCAACTGGCGGAAATACTGCCCATGGAACGACAAGTCCACCCACGTTCTCGCCGTCGACACCATCAGCCGGACCGTCGACCCCGAGACTGGCATCCTGCGCACAGAACGCCTCATCACCTGCAAGCAGAGCATGCCTGAGATCTTGAAGAAGATCCTGGGCGCCGGCATGGAGGATCAACAAGTTTTTGAGACGTCCTATGTCGACCCAAAGCAGAGGACCGTCACCATGGTCTCGGAGAACATCACATGGAACAACCTTCTCAACGTTCAGGAGACGGTTGTCTACAGACCACTCAATGACCATCAGACATCCTTCGAGCAGGCGGCCAAGATCACCGCTCTGTGCGGCGGGTGGCAGAAGATTAAGAACAGCATGGAGGACGCGCTCGTCAAGAGGTTTCGCGACAACGCTGCCAGGGGCAAGGAAGGGTTCGAGGCTGTGCTTGCCATGAGCAGGAGGGTGTTCGCCGAGGAGCAGCAGCGGGAGAAGATGATGCTCATCCAAGCCCAGGCCGTCAACATCCGCATGGCTGCTTAGGAGGCTGCCGTCGACTGCAACGATATTGAAGTTGATGGTGAGCACGACAGCAGCACCGGCGATGACGAAAATAGCAACATCGCCTTCAACGTGGATGACCGCTGTCATCGGGAGAAAACGGAGCAATTGAAAGAGTGTGACGGCGCAACCACCAACAAAGCCCGACGAACAAGAAGCACAACAACAACGGACCATCAACTGGGAACAACGCCTTCAGGACAAAGACGTCATCCCGGGGGTCTCATCACCACCACTAGCATGTTTTGCCCTACACCACGGGGCTGGTTACGGAAAAAGGGTCTTATTTCACACTATCAAAAAGGTGGCCGCGGGATAGAGGGGATTTATTACACTGGGCTGGAGCTTTGGCGTCGGGGCTTCTTTTACTTCTGAGCATTTTCGCAACTGTAACATCATCAAGGGGTTGTTTTTTTCTTTGCTTTTCCCAGCTTTTACCTCTCCTTTTGTCACTCTGTGCGTTTCTTCATTCAAAAGGAGTTCTGGGGAAAAATACCCCGATGTTGATTTTTGATTTTCATGCCTTTCTTTGTATTGTCTACACGGATAGACGTTTTGTTTTAGAGGGCTTGCTTTACAAAAGAGGAGCATTAGACAGTTTATAGAACTGGTTGCGGTGTGCTTTCGCGTTTGAGGAGATAGAGGAGGAAGATGGTGGTGAAGAAGATGAAGAGAAAGAATGGGAAATGAAATGGACACTCTCCGCTGTGCTGGTTTAATTGGTTAGACCCTTGTTTGCCTAGTAGTTTGCCTTCCTAGCTTCTTTTATGATCATGATTCATGGTTTCATGACTGTTGTCTTTTTGTTCGCTGGGTTTCTTGAATACTGGGTGATGCGGTATATCATTGTGACGACTCCAGTTTTGATTTACATCTCCCCTCATACTTGCGCAGTAGCTCCCTCGTCTCCAGGTCTATTTTTTGTTCTCCCCCGTCAGCCATTATCTTTTTCACGAACCCTATCCCGTCGGAGTAGCGTCGGTAGAAATACAACTCCTCCACTGCGTGCAGCAAGTCTTGGGCTTGGGGTTTGCTAATCAGACCGCCGCGGTTGGCGTCTGGTTCGGGGGTGAGAGGGAGAGGGATTTGAGTCCATAGCTGTGTTGCGGTGATTAGTAACTTGTTCTGATGGGGATGGGATGGGGGGGTGAGGGGCATACATCGCCGTTCTCGACTCGGGGGAAATATTCTTTTTTCAGGGCTGCAAACGCTGACTGTGAGAGAGCGGAGCGGTCAGCTCGGGAGACGGGTTGTTTGGCGGGGCAGGAGGCGAGGTCTTCGGGGTCGGAGTCGGAGGAGGAGCCTAGGTTGAGGTTGAAGAGGAGGTCGTCTGCCATTTTGGGATGCGGGCAACTCCGCTGAAGGAGCTGGAGGATAAAATTTGATGAGAGCAACTTGAGGAGGTCTGGTTAATTGTAAATATTTTGAATGTGAGATTGCTGTGAGAACAAAAGTTGAGATTGTGGGCGAGTCAAGTGAGTGAATTGTAAAAGTTGAGAGGTGAGGTTGATGGATGGAGCTTTTCGGCAACGGCGCCGTGGCGGAGTCACCGCTTTGAACCTCCGCTCCGGCGATTCCCCCCGAGAGCTGCTGTCTCCGCACCGGCGAGTTCAACTTCGTCTTCAACGACAACTGTTCGGAAAGCTGGGGCTTTCTAACGTTCATATTGTAACTGTGTTTTTTTTTTCTGGTTTTCGAATGTGGTGTAAACTGACAAAAACTCGGCATTTGCATCCGAGTTTGCAGCTGCTGCATTGCTTGCTCTGAACCCAATCCTCGAGCGACTCCGAAGCACAAACTACACTTCCCGTCGGCACCTTTCACTTACACCTTGAATTATACCACACTTCCCCAAGTGTAGTTGTTTTGTACGCCATTACCGCAATGGACGAGCACCTCGCCCAAATCGTCTCCCTCGCCCAAGCCAAATTCAAGTCAACACCCCCCAACCGTCGGCTGTGTAAGTCCCCTTCCTCCTCCCCATCTCACACACCCCCATCAAACTAACCGTCCCAAAAAGTAATCGGCATCTCCGGCCCTCCCGGCTCCGGTAAACCTCCCCATGCTCTCCAACACCCCCCCCCAAGTAATTAAACCAAAAAAAATAAAAAATAAAATAATATTTAAATAATACAAGACCTCAAACAAGAGATAAGAGAACCCTTACAAACTATTATACGGTATTGGGCGACATTTATCTCTATCTATTCACTCTCATATCGATAAAAAGAAAATAAAAGATACTAAACAATCATGTAGATAAATAAATAATATGTGGGACGATTTG
>NW_001914858.1:3424997-3439804 GCF_000226545.1 Podospora anserina S mat+
CCATTTTCCCAATTGGGGGGGAATTTTCCCAAATTTTTTTCCTTGCCCAAAACAAATTTTATTTCAAACCCCCCAAACCTTGGGTTTTTTAATTCCCTTTTTTTTTCCCCTTTTAAAAACCCCCATCAAAAAAAACCCCCCAAAAACTAATCCCCATTTCCCGCCCCCCCCGGCCCCGGAAAACCCCCCAAGGTTTTCAAAAACCCCCCCCCCCCCCCCCAAGCTCCTCACTAACATTTTTCCCTCGCCCCCCCCAGGCAAAACCACCCTCTCAACCCTCCTCACCACCTCCCTCAACTCCCTCCTCCCCCAAACAACAACCTTCCTCCCCCTAGACGGCTACCACCACCCCCGCTCCACCCTCGACACCTTCCCCGACCCAGCCCGCGCCCATAAATACCGCGGCTCAGAACCAACCTTCAACGGCCCCGCCTTCCTCTCCCTCGTCCAATCCCTCGCCGAACCCATCACCCCCTCCACATCCCCCATCTACGCCCCCAGCTTCGACCACGCCCTCAAAGACCCGGTCGAGAACGCCATCGAAATCCTACCGACGCACAGGATAGTGGTTATCGAGGGGAATTGTAGGCCCCCCGTCCATTTTCCCTCACACCCGCCCCCCTTTCCTTGCTTAAAATGCTGATGATCAAATGGATAAAAAAGATATCATGCTCAACAAACCACCCTGGTCATCCATCCCGCCGTTACTGGACATCAAGATCTTCATCTCCGCGCCCGAGCCGATTTTGCGGCAAAGGCTGGCAAGGAGACATTTGGCTGCTGGGTTAGTCGACAGTGTGGAAAAGGGGGAGGAGAGGGCCGATTTTAACGATGTACCCAACGGTAGGCAGATCATTGAGAATCTGGTTCTCTATCAGGGGGACGTAATTCAGATCGGGAGCGCGGATGATGTGACGTGGGGACCTGTCTCCTCGTCGTCAATGTAGATATCAAACTTGAAATGAAGGACATTGTGACCACACAGTCACTCAGTCTTGCTGAATTCTAACATTCACAGTCAGTCACTTCAATTCTTCACTTCAGAGTCAGAATGGGCATCGCTATAATTCAGAACGAACAATCATCTTCATCTGTCTCAATCGAGTGCCTCTGCAGACCCTAAAGCAAGAACACTTACGCAGCCCATGCTGCCAAGTAGTGGTTGATATCCGAACCCAAGATCCCATTGCGGATAAGCAAACTCCTCCAGACTCCAGACGCCTTCTCGAAACAACTAGCAAATCCCTTCACAACGCTTTCCGCCGCGCTCTTAGTCTTACGAATATACTCCCATGAAAATCTTCTGTGCTACTCCAAATAGCACCGATATTAATCATATGTCAGCTCCATCTCCTCTATCCCAAGGTGGGAACCGTGCCAATTCACTTGGGAAGGTGAAAATTAAAGCGGCCTGCGGTCGGCGGCGCGGCTCTGCTGGCATGACGGGACGCTCCAAGGCCGCGCAATGTCGACGCACTGGATGATCTACGCGTGTTTGCGGGCGGTGGTGTAGCCGTTGCAGGCACGAATGCGCGAGCAGTCGGTGTGAACGTCCGCGCGGCCGCGTTCAACGGCGGAGTTGGCTCTTCGATGGGGATCAGTTGTGATCCCTGCTCGAACGCGTCTTTACGCACGGTAGAGCACGAGGTCGCTCGTGACCCTGCCGGTGACTCAAGAGTGAGCCGTGACATTCGGCGGTCAAGATCGCCCACCTGGGTGTCACTGCCCAAATCGCGGGCAGACGGCTGCAAAGTCGCAAGCGCTCCGGCACGGTCCCCAACAGCACGCGAACCCGGAAAGAAAAAGTCCTCCAGGTTCTCAGCCTCGTCAATCCTGGTCTCAGGGTCAAGCTGAGCGAGGTCGTGGAAATAGCTACCCTCCTTCCAGCGCTTTTCGTACGGGAATCCCGTGAAAGCATTACTGTTTTGAATGGGGGCATCCATGGTTGAGGACCACCGTGAGGCACCAAGTCCAGCATCGGGTTTTCGATATTCAGCCATGGGCATCACAGGGGCCTGGACTGGCTTCAAGGCGGCAGCTGATGCCTGCGGTGAAATGTTCTCCACGGCCACGGACGACTCCGTTTTGGCGATAGTCATAGGCTGCTTTTGAGTTGTGGCAGCGGATGACTCTGCTTTCCCCAACACCCAGTCCATACCAATGGTGGACTTCCGGATGTACTCCTTCGTGTCAACACCCTCAACAGGAGGAGTGGGGGTCCCATCTTTGCCGTGTGGATACGGGACATCTGCCAACCAGGCCGGGGGTTGGACCTGGGAGTCCTTCATGGCCATCATCTCTTCATTCGTATACTGAAGACGACGGGGCTTGACAAACGCCACTGCAGAGGAGTTGAGATAGTCCTCTATCTGTGCGACTACCTCTCGTCGCTCGGACTTGGTGTGGTCCTGGCAGACCACATCGATGAATGCTTCGCGGATACCTTCAACAGTTGCGGTAATCTCCCGCTTGGTCTTCCCGCCAGCCTTCTTCCTGAGAAAAGCCGTGAGCATGTTTCGGAGCATGGCAACTGCATCAGGGACTGATAGCCTGACTGGTTCACGTGTCAAAGCATCATTCTCTACCGGCGTGCTGGTTCTGCTGATGTGGTGGCCGAGTGAAGCCACAGCAGGCGCCACCTCCAAGGCATCTTCGTTGCCGTATGGCTCCAAGGTCGAGAGCAGTGCCGATGCCTCCGAACTTCCACGTTTTAGGACCGGACTGGTGTCCTTCCCCTCGACATTGATAAGGACACCTTGTGTCGCTTTGAGCTCCGACTCGTCATCGTGTTGGCGCGTGCCGCTGGCTTCACCCGTGATGAACCGAGAAGCGTACTGCACCGCCCTGTTATTGGACATGCTAGCCTGTGGCTTGACCGGTGGTAAACGAATCACAGTAGTGTTTTCGTTCGCGGGAGCAGCGTTTGCTGGAGTAGCCGGCGGCTGAGGTGCAATCGATGGCTTGGGAGCAACCGATGGCTCTGGGGCAGGCTTCTGCCCGGAGGTTTCAAAAGCCCCCACGGCATATTTGCCAGCTTTGAGGTCTCTCAAAACTTTGAGGAAACTCTCAAGCTCACCAGCGGTACTAAAAGTCAGGCCGAAATACAGAACGTTCTGTCCAAAATGAAGAGAGAGGGTCAGGTCGCTTGAGACAAAGTCCTGATATTCGGCAATGGTGAACTGAACGAATAGTTTGTTTTCGGCAAACATCATGCAGAAGCCCAGTGTGGGAGCTGGAGCCACTGTCAAGAAGACAATGGCAGGCAACGGCTGATTTCTTCCAGGTGGGTTGAGGAGAACCTTTGCCCGAGCGACCATGTGGGGAGGGTTGGCGACATGTTGGTTCCCACCATATTGGGATGGCGGGACTGGGACGTCTCTAGGAGCTTGCTGCACAATCCTGGAGGGGCCTGGGAGCGGGCTCAAAACCGGTTGGCGAAGGGGAGCAGACTCTGACGGCTGCCGGAGGTGGACAGACGCTGATGGGAGCCGGGATGGACCGGCATTTCTGGAGCTGGACATCTTCTGTTTGCGGTTGCGGTTGCTTACGAACGGGGACCCGCTCTTGACCATTTGCTGAACGTGCGCAAACGAGTGATGTGGCTCCTGGGCCGGAGGCATCTGACTTCGGGTCGCATAGGGATGAAGGTTACTATACAGTATGGTTAGCACTAGGGCTTCTTCTTGACCCAACAACTGGCAAAATGTGACCCACTTGCGGCTCTGGCTCTCCTGATATTTCAGCAAAACCGTCGCCTTTCTCTTGGCCTCTGCCTTCAGCTCGTGAAGGCGAGGACCTCCAAGATCAGCAAGCCCTTTGACCGCGGCAGCGTCATCATCCTCGAAGACGCCGGACGCAATGGCATCTGGCGAAATGTCAGCATCTACCATTCTATCAACTTTGGATGAGAGATCATACCCTGCCAAACATTCGACATCTTCGCGCCCCTCGCTACGAGCGCATCATTCTGGATTTGGGGCCGACGAATATACTCTTGTCTGGGCTCGCGGTCGCCCCGGTCACCCCGACCATGTCGGCCATTCTTTCCGCCTCCCTTCTTTTTATTCATGGCCGCCAACTCGCCGTCATCGACGGGAAGTTCGTCCAGGCGGCCGATTCCCAAATCCGCCTGCAGATAACTAGTTAGCAGTATGTCGCATGACAATAGGAGCAGAGAACTTCACCATCATGGCCTGCTGGATAGCGGCCTCCTCCGCCAGCTCCTCTGAGGTCTTCTTGTTCTCTTTGTCGATCGACATGATGACTAGATGCCCGTATGATCCTTGAAGGAGTCGTGATATTTGAGCGAACGAGTGACCTAAGCTGGGTCTGTAACGGGTGATGGAGTCGATCCAATCGAAAAGTCGTGCCCTGTCAAGTAGGACAAAACGTTGCTCACGACAACTGATCGATAATAGCGATCTGAAAGATGGTTACAAAGGCAATTGATATGACAAGATCCCGACGGATCGTTTGACTAGACGCTTTGGGTTGAACAGAGGCAGGAGGTTGGCGAAGAGTGGTAGAGATCGAAGAACGAGAGAATGTTGTGGAGAGGTAAGCAGGCAAAGTGGGGAGTGCAAGCTTCTTAGAGGCGGCCACTCGCGAGCTCGGTCAGGCTAGGCAACGAGAGGGTTGGTATGAAGGAAGGTACGCGCGTGCGGTGGGAACAAGGCGAGCAGGGATGGCAGGAGCACTGCTCGTTGAGGGGGGAGGAAGGAAGAGAGCACGGAGAGTAGAGGTTGGTCGGGCACACCTCGAAGGCGGTTTACTTACCGAATGAGCTGCCCACCTCAGAGTGATGGAACAGAGACAACGAATGTATCAAACTCGTTTTCTGCGTGTAGCAGAGTCGTCGGTATTGGTTTCTTGGAGCAAAGCGGAAAAATACCGGGGAGCTGTCGAGTCGATCTGTTAGACGTCTGCAATTATTTTCGACTCTGTCATGTACATACCTTGATGATGGCGACGATGATGGAAACACCACTCGAGGTCGCGATAGATCGTCAATCATGCCTGAGTTCCCTTGGGTGGTGAGGGAGATTGTCGGCCGACGGGGACCTTTGGGTGGTCGTGTTGTCAAGACCACGGAGGCAAGGAAGCCAGGAAGATATCTCCAGCCTGTTGAGGTAACAAGATAAGTTGTCAAGGTACTCGAAGGGGATAAATCGAAAGATGAAGGGTAAGGTGAGCCAGTGGGAAAGCTAAGTAGTGGTGGCGGGAGGCTGTTGAGTTCGCAGTTAGATGTCTTTGTTGTGTTGTGTTTGGTTCAGGAAAAGAAAGCAACGACTGAGGGAGAAGGAAGAGACTTTATACCCTTTGTGGGACCCACGATGCGGTCTGTGGGTGCTCTCAATATGAGCCGCACCATCATGCCGCCGCCGGGTTTTGATTGCGGCCGAGGCTAGGGCTTGGAGGTTGTCGTCGTCGAGATATCTCGGGGGTCGTCGGGGGTCATCGGTGGGGGTCGTCGGCGGGGGTCGACGCGGGGGTTAGACGGCGGGTGTGACAGAGGAGATTACGCAGAGCCGTGGAGGTCATCAATACTTGCTTTCAACTTCAAGTTCTGAGTTGCATACACAGTCACAAGCCACTTTACCTCACCTACCTTGCATTACATTGCCTACGAACAAGCGTTTCCATTAAGCACCAGATTTCGTACCATGGCCGCCATTAACTGGACCTCGGGGTCGGTTTGTAGGGCTTATCTTCATCTTCCAAGAATCTCCCATGTCTTTAAGACTTTGCCATGTAGCTCAGAAGGCTTGGTCACACATGGTCTATGATCAACGAAGTTAGGTGCCCAGTCGGGCAGCTTTGAGTAATTGCCACTGAATCTGGGTTCTTGCGTTATAAAGGTTGTTATCTCCACAGGAGAATCATGGAAGGATATTGCCACCATGTGTTTTTTTGTAAGGAACATATATATATTTTGAACAAATAGCTACATTTTACAAAGGACGCGATCAATTCGTCCATTTTACAGTGTGCTTGTTGACTTGCCCCTATTCTTGGACCTTGATATGGTCCGTGCGGAGGATACCCCTGAATTTGGACTTGCAGCAATTTGGGCCAAGGTATTCCACTTCATTGGGTCACCGCTTGCTTGTCTACTTTTCCCAATCCGTGCCCTCGCGTCACACT
This sequence comes from Podospora anserina S mat+, assembly GCF_000226545.1. Taxonomy (NCBI): domain Eukaryota; kingdom Fungi; phylum Ascomycota; class Sordariomycetes; order Sordariales; family Podosporaceae; genus Podospora; species Podospora anserina. The sequence goes on from NW_001914858.1 coordinate 3,431,142, forward strand.
CACTCACTGTCTGTCAACCCATTGCACGCTCATATACCACCCAGGGACCCGGGGTGCAATGAGCGTGACTGTTCGGCTGAGGGGCTTTCTTGATCATGAAAACGGGCAACAAGCCATACGTATACCGACTCACCTCCCTCTTCAATCACAACTCTTAGAACAACGGTAACGGAGACAACTATTCCGATGGCTGTGATAATGTAAACACTGTCTACATCTAGGACTACGCCGGCCAGTATCCGATGAGAGCAACAAGGCTTCTAGTTATATGAAATTGGGCGACGGAGAGCTGTCTAGGAGGAAGACAATCTTACCTGTCTTGTGATGACAGTTCCAATTCAAGATGATGTGGCAAATAAGTCAAGACCACCCGTGGGAGACGTGCAGATTCTAGACAGTGGTGTCTCCTCCACTGGGCTACTTACTCGCGCCAGGTTTACACCGTTTGAAGGTTTATGTGTGTTCTTTCAACACCTGATTTGGACTTCAACAGCGTAACCGGAGAAGCGAGCAAGGGAAGTAAGTGTACGGGCATGCTGCATGTGGAATATGGAAGTTGAATCCAATATCTTCAAATGGAGGATACAGCGGTGACGTTTCGGCAGGTAGCAACAACAACATCAATTCAACACATCATAATATTCTGTCAAAGTCTAGTAGTGTAAGTTCAAATTATTTTATATTCAGCGGCGACAGCCATCATGCCCACCACCATGCCCTCATAACCATTATGCAGTAAATATCGCTAAAATCAAATCCCATCATTCTCTCATTTACTTTGACCGAGCATCCTTGGGAGGCTCACTCAGACCATCCTTGCCCTGACGACCAATTCCGCTCATATCAATATCCTCCGAAGCCTTGGTCGCAGGCTCCCTCAGTCCAGCTGTGGAACCGAGACCGGTTGAAACATCGCTCGAAAAACGACCACTGCCGACGTTGGTCTTGCTAGCGTCGGCGGACTGCCAGTCGGAGGCCTTGGGGGGCATTTGCGGGAGGGGGAGGTTCTGGCGGACCTCTTCGATCTTGTCGGCCTTGGATTGAGTCATGTTGGTTGTGTTTGTGTGTGGTTTCTGATAGGGGTCAGCACATCTGCTTCAAACTCTTGAGAGTTCAAGGAGCTTACTTGATGTGGTGATTGTTGTCGTGAGACAAAGTCTTTTGAGTTGGTGCTTATTTTGAATTGCTTGATTGATTGATTGGTCTGGTGAACTGATTGGGAAGAACAGAATTGAAAACAGGAGACCTCTAAATATCTCGACTGGAGTGTGCTTTGGCGGAATATGAAGCTGGAGGACATCACAAATGACGTCAATTACATCACAGACCCCAGAGAGCCCAGCGAGGCTCCTGTCACCAGCCCCTGCAGCCCCGCCCTAGGGTAGCGGGTGGGGTCTCAAGTGCCGATCTGCCCCAGCCGACTGGCTGGTGGCGCCAATGTCTTGGCTCTATGTTCAACGACATCTTTCGATTGTTGGAGCTTTGGGAGCGGATGGAAGTTTCCACAGATGATCCTGCGGGTTCTGTCTGCGTGGGTGGCTGCTCATCACTTGGCAATGGTCCGACTTCTTCGTCACTTGCCCACATGTCACTTTAAAGCCAAGTTAAGAGCCGTTGGAAAGTGTGATTTGATCGATTTGATCGAGATTTGAGATGCCGATGGCTTGTTGAAAGCCTCAAGACTGACTTCAGGCACGCTGAATACATACATACGACGACGACACAATCGGCCAAAAGAAAAAAAAGAAAAAAAAAATCATCGCACAACAAGACAGAAGTAACCTGTGTATATTTCATCCTCCAGACCCCATCGCCTATCAAACCACGCTACTAACATTGTGTATGTTGGTTGGCGGCAGAAATAAGAAGCGTAGACCCTTTCCGATGGAGCCTATCCTAGGCTATAGGCCACTCATGAAGCCGAGACTTGATGAAACCCGATTGATGATTGAGGAACCGCGTAAACCCATCCGTCGAAACCAGAGAAAGAAAAACGATGAACAATTGACTCGATTTCCGTACCGCAGATGACCACCCCCCAAAACGCCGTGTCCTTGTCATGCGCATCCGGCGCGTGTCGCAAAAATTATAAGAATGGGAAAATCAAAAAGAAAACAATCGAAGAGCGTAACTGCATAACTTGCATAACCGTAACTCGTGTCGTTTGATGTCGTGTGTAGCGTCTTTTGGGTGAGTTCCGTATGCCTCTCTATGTTGGATAGAGAGTGGAAATTGCTGCTGACCTAATTGGCAGGAGTGGAGGCGTTGAGGAGAGACGAGTGCTAGAAGATGGGAGAAGGCAACTCAAAGTCGGAGATGGAGTCTGTGTCCTCGACTACAGCAGCGACAGCCTTCATCTTCCACTTCTTAGCAGCAGAGGAGGTGATGGGCTCGCAGTCCTCGTCGACAAAGATCTCAAAGTCCAGTTTCTGTTCCTGCTCACCAAGGTCAAAGCCCAACTTCGTCTTGGTCTCGCTCTTGAAAAGAGGGCTGGAGCTGATGCGGCCAGACTTCTTGACGAGTCGGCGACCACGAGGAGTGCCTCTCATGGACATGAGCTTGCGAGACTCGGCATTCCATTCCTCGCACTCTTGAATTTCCTTGCGGTACTCGAGAACCCACTGGCGAGCCATCTCGGCGTGATCGGGCGATCCGTCGTTGTTGACGAAAGATGGGACGTGAATATAATGAGTCGAAGGTCCAGCACGATGAGCCAAAGGCCCAGAGCGGCGGCGGGGAGGCATCGAGAGAGGTTGGGCGTTCTCGTTCTGCTCAGGAAGCTCAACCTTCAAATTGAAACTCGAAGCAGCGTTATTGCGGTGGTTGCGAGGAATGTCGGTGGCAGCCTGGGTTTTTCCAGAGGGCTCAGGCTCTGGGCCTTGCTCTGCAACTTTGTGGGCCTGCTTGGGAGCAAAGTCGTGGGAAGTGGGACGGGCAATTTCGGGCAGGCCAAAAGTCTTGGAGTTGGCCGGAATGGTGAGAAGGTGAGTAATGTCGCCCAGAGGAACACGGGCAGAGTCCTTGTCATCGTCATCGTCGAATTTGTCGTCATCGAGCTTCTTCTCATTGATCTCGTCGTCGTCGGTCCCGGAGGTTTGGGCAGCAGTGCTATTTTCAGCCTCGTCGGTCAGAGAAGCGGGGCCAGCAGTGGTCGTAGCCGGGGCGTCCTCGTCGATAGACGGGGCACCCTCGTCAATCTGCGACTCGGGGTCCAAAACCAGGGGTCGGAGCGGAGACGAGACGTGAGGCTCAAAATAGCCACGACCCAACCGGGAGGTTTGGGCGATCTTAGTGGCCTGCTTTGTCATCGACATCTTTCCTGACGGGTCGGAGGTTGATGGTGAAGTTGGTGAGGTCGGGAGTGTGATGGTGAGTTGTGAGAGGGTTCAAAGACAGCACAAGGAAATTTGATGGCTCAAATATGAAATAAATTGCGGAGATTCCGTCTATCAAGGCTGACAGTGCTCCTGAGCGTTCTGATGAACTGCGCGGGTCTCAATTGCTCGTGAGGCTCCGCGTGAAGCTCGGCGGTGTGGTATTGTGTGAGGGGAGAATGAGAACAATGACGGGGAGGTCCGCGATATTCTCTTGGAGCTGTAGAGCAGGGGTATGGCGACTTGAACACGCACAACGATGCGAGCATAAACATCTCCTAGAACCCCTGTCTGGGCGCCTGAGGAAGCAAAACGAACCCCAAAGACAACCAGGAAAGAGCTGCTTTGTGCCAATTCCTGCAAGTATTGATTATCCTTAAGGTACCTAGAGAGCGATGGCCGATGACTACACAACGTAGACCTTCCTACCACGCGCTATTATATGTAGCAATGGACAGGTATAAGGCACGCAAGGCCTTGTTAGGCATCTTCCTCTTGACGACTCCCTGTCCGTATTCACTTCAGGGCACGGATTCTTCGTATTGTTCATGTCTATTGGGTACCTGTAGGGGCCTTTCGCTCCTTCCATATGTGTCTCCATGGCCAGATATCACCGAAATCGGAATCATCTGAAGTTCAATAATGGGCTGTAAAACTCTTCAACTAGGCAGACGCCTTCACGTCGCTTCCCAGAGGATATTCCTTTTCTTCAACTGCCAGCTTAATGACAACCACGTGCAGAGGACAATAATTACACCGCTAAACGCCCTTAGAGACAAGGAGATGTGGTTTGTCTATGGCATGGGCTGATATAGGGCTTGGGGTTTTGAGATACAAATTGTGAATAAGATAACAGAGACTGATATCTCACAAATAGATCTGAATGATAGTCAATTCTAATAATCTCTTTCTATCACCCGAAATACCTGGAATGGGAAACTGTTCTTCTACAATAGCCCCACAAGATATTCGCTACTTGCTCATAACTTCAACCCCGACTTAATGCAGAAGATCTGATGAATATTGGCCCCACATACCTGGGAGCATTACACTTTTGTTACCTCGTGGAGGTTCTGCCGGGACATATTGTTAGAATAGGGGCAGCATCCAGCAATTTACACAATGGTTCACAGCTTTAAAACAGCCAGTCCCACAATCTATAGGGAATCTGGTAAACTGGCAGAGAAAGAAGACTGTCCGGGCTCTTGCTTTCACAAGGTTTTGGTGGACATATTTCCAAGAGTTTTGCAGTCTCAGAGAGTCTTTGTGCACGCTCTTTGAAGATGGTGTGTGTTGTCGTGGAGCCAAAAAGGGAAGCATTCACTTACACGCATGGGACAGGGGTGCCTGATTGGCCAGCTTTGGGCATCTCTACCCAGCAGCATCTTTACTCTCGGACTCTGCCACCTTGACTTAAGATGTCTGTTCGCGCGTTCATCTGAACCCAGTTTGGAGATAAAGCTCTGCTTGCATCAGCTGTGTAGATAGCCTCACTTTTATGCCTTCTGAAATTCTCAAAATTTGACAGTATTTATTGTTCTATTCACATCATGATGTCCCGCTTCAACCCTAACCCAGATCACCCATGAAGATCCAGGCTGTCCCGGCCGGCACCGGTCACCCGATCCAATTAATGCTGGACATGGCAGGTGCCCGTGCCTCGGCGCGGCCACTTTTAAAAAGTGAAAGAGGCGATGCCCTCAACAATTTCTCTGTGCATTGCGCCAATTCCGATGCCGCCTCCCCAGACGTCCGCCCTTTCCTAGATTTTGCTCTTTTCTCTCTAATGCCTTAATACGATTCTTTTAATATACGAAAACGACGAAATGTTATCCTCGAGAGCCTCTCTCGCCGCCACGAGGCGTCTAGTCCCCACTACGAGTTTCGCTCAACAAGCCGGTTGGACATGTGCCCAGTGTCGCAACTCGATTCCAACACTTCGAAAAGGGGTTCCGAGCCTACTTCGCGCGAATGGCCCGACAACGAGACGATATGGCAGTAAGACTGGTGAAAACGGAGGGCGCCAGGACCATAACTATGGTGGCAGATCGAGAGCCAGGAGGTCAGCTGTGCTGGCCGCAACAGGAGGTGGTGTCGCCGCCGCCGCCGCTACGGTTGGTGGAAGTTTACTTGCCTTCGGGGACGATATCAAGAACTCATATGAAGCGATGGAGAGAACGGGCAGGGTGGCTGCCGCACTGGTACTCTGCATCAACGACTACTACACCACCCTCAGCCGGCGGGATAAGGTGGAGAAGCCAGAAGAGAAGGAAACTCTGCTCAAGGCCTGCCACCAGAGATGTGCCGACAGGACACTAAAGGTTCTAGAGCAGAGTGGTGGCATCTTCATCAAGTTGGGACAGCATCTGGTTTGTGGCACCCCCTTTCGTTCGTCGTTCACTGACCATTCAGGGGCTAACATGACTTTTTCAACAGAGCGCAATGAACTATCTCCTCCCACCCGAATGGACCACGACGTTCATCCCCCTCCAAGATAGATGCCCCGTTTCCTCGTTCGAATCGATCCAAGCCATGTTCAAAGCCGATACTGGACAAGACCTTTTGGATTACTTTTCCGAGTTCTCCCCCGAGCCGATAGGTGCCGCCTCTCTTGCGCAGGTCCATATGGCTACGATCAGGGAAACTGGTCAAAGGGTCGCCGTCAAAGTACAGCACCCATCCCTTAAGAAATGGGCCAAACTCGACATGAACCTCACCTCGTTTACCTTTTCCACATTGAAGCGCTTCTTTCCTGAATATGACCTCGAGTGGCTATCCTCCGAAGTAGAGGTTTCGTTACCGCAAGAACTCAATTTCGAATGCGAAGCTGAGAACTCGAAACGGACAAAGGAGTACTTTGGGAGTCTGTCACAGCCTCTGCCGCTCGTGATCCCGGATGTGCTCTGGGCAAAGAAGCGCATTTTGGTTATGGCATGCGAAACGGGCAAGAGACTGGATGATTTGGACTACATGGACTCGCAAGGGATCGACAGAGACGAGGTATCTGCCACCTTGGCGAGGATATTCAACGAGATGATTTTTGGTGAGGGGGCCCCGCTGCACTGCGATCCTCACGGAGGTAACATCGCCATTCGAAAGAACCACACTAGAAGAAGAGGACCGAACTTTGATATTGTGCTCTATGACCACGGGCTGTATAGAGATATCCCCCAGGATTTGAGGAGGAGCTACGCCAAGATGTGGCTGGCAGTGATTGATGGGGATATGGAAGGGATGAAGAAGTATGTCAACGAGGTGGCGGGCATTGGGGAGGACAAGTTCCCTCTGTTTGCCTCGGCCATCACTGGGAGGGACTTTATGATTGTGAGCGACACCAATGAGGGTGGTGTGATGAAGCCGAAGGAGGCGAGCGAGCAAAAGACCATGAGCACTGCGTTGCAAGAGGGTTTGCTGGCGGACTTGGTGCAGATGTTGGGACAAGTGCCGAGAATTATCCTGTTGATTCTGAAGACGAACGACTTGACGAGGAGTCTGGATGAGAGTTTGCATACAAAGCAGGGGCCGGTCAGACAGTTCCTGATTCTGGCCAGGTATTGCATGCGGACGGTGTTTTACGAGCAGCTGGAAGAGATCAAGAAGAGAGGGAGTCTGTACTGGCCACCAAATGCCATCAGGGTGTTTGCCGCCTGGCTGGGATTCTTGAGGGTAGAGTTGAAGCTTGAGGCGTTTGAACTCTGGTTGAGCGCGAAGCGGTTGCTGGGATACAAGAACTTGGGGTTAGAGGCGGCTGCATGATGCCATAGACGCGCGTGTATATGAGATGCCGCGTTTAGGCAGACTCTCAAGTATTCAGGCAGCCATGTTTGAGCGAGTGAGTGAGTATGTGTGTCTGTCCTTTTCTCATACGATGCTGATCTGGGCTGTGACAAACAGTGACGAGACGAATTGTCTTCAGGACTTTGAATTCATGGCAGATCACCTCGGATTGGACCTCGTAAAAGTCCTGAACCGGGACACCATACCATCCTGAGAACAGGGGTCCGACCAGCCCTATGAGGCGCGTCGCCTCTGCCAAGAGCCCAGGCAGCTACCTCGTGGTTTCAAAGTACCACCACGCCTCGTTGTAACAACACATCATCACCGTAGACATAGTTTTGTACAGGCCTCTTCACCCTCTCCGCTCCCTTTTTCATCATTCAACAGGACATATTTATCCTGCACAGCAACCACCATCGTTCGCCACCACCTACAGACATCTCACCCAACAGTCCCCTCACCGCCAGTCCGTCACCATGCTCTCCTCCATCAAATGGCCCTTCCTCTCCTCCTCCTCCTCCGAGGAAAAGAAACCCACACCCCACCCTCACATCCAACCCCACAAGCCCATCCAAACCAAATACGTCTCCCTCCCCGTCGACATCCCCCCCTCTTTCCTCTCCCTCACCCCCGACCCGGCCCTCGTCCCAGACGCAAAACCAATCACCTTCCACCCCCTAGACTGGACCTCAACCGCCATCCCCGAAAACAAGGGGAAGCTAGCCTTCATCCTCGAAAACGTCCTCTCCCCTTCGGAATGTGGCCAACTGATCGAGTACGCAGAGGAATCAGTACCGCTGGATAGCCCGACCGCCGCCTCTGGCGCAAACAACGGACCCTGGAGCCCGGCGCTGGTGAATATGGGCCCAGGATTCGAACTTTATGAGCCGAGCTACAGGCGGAGCGACAGGATCATTTGGGATACAAAAGAAGTCGCGGACAGGATTTGGGAGCGGTGTTTGAGTGTGGAGGGGTTGAGGAGGGAGATTGAGGTTATACAGGGGCATGAGAGGATCAAGAAGGTGACGGGGCGGGGGGAGTGGCACGGGGATGGGGGGAGGGGGAGGTGGGTGATGAGGAGGATGAATGAGCGGCTTAGGTTTCTGAGGTATGAGAAGGGGGGGTTTTTCCAGCGTGAGTGACACTGATGAAGGTGGAAGGGGAACACGAATGGGTGCTAATGAGGATGACTATAGCGCATTGTGACAGTGCGTATTATGCTTCGATGGATAAGGAGCAGGTTGTCAAGACGTTGCTTACGGTGCATATTTACTTGAACGATTGCAAGGCTACGGCCGAGGACCCGGACAGTACTGAGTTGGTGGGCGGGGCGACGACGCTGTTTAGCTCGGATGAGAAGAGGAGGTACGATGTCGAGTGCAAGGCGGGGAGGGTGTTGGTTTTTCAGCACAGCGCCGTGCTGCACTCGGGGGATGAGGTGAAGCAGGGGGTCAAGTTTAGTGTGAGGAGTGATGTTTTGTATTTCTCCTTTCCCGATGTAGTCTCTTAGGG
>NW_001914858.1:3439954-3448103 GCF_000226545.1 Podospora anserina S mat+
GTTTATAACAAGCATGTTGGTGTTGACCCCTAAAGCCCCCTGAAAACGCCAAGGTTTAGGTGGGGTGAGTTTAACTTCAGTTGCTGACCGCTCCCCGCATTTCAACCATCTCACTCACCCTCACCCTCATCCTCACCCTCACCTTACACCACCAAGCTCTCGCATCTAACTTCACCTATCTCTCATCATCCTTCTCTCCTCCCCATCTCAACACCACCCCAACTCACCCACAATGCCACCACCAGATTTCACCTCTCCCCTCACCTTCAAAACCTTCAACACCATCCCCTCCACCGCCGCATCCCCACCACCCCCCTCAGAAACATACTACCTCCTCGCCGAGATAAAAGAAAACCTCTCCCTCACCCGCCCAACCCTAATCTGCTCGGACCTCTCCTCCACCTCCTTCGCCCTGACTTGGTCCGACCTCCACGCCTCTCCCCACGCCTCCGACGTTGACTTCAAGGCCCTAGGTCTCAAAAAGGGGAATTGTGTCCTCTTGCCAAATGCCAAAAGAACTGACTCCTCAGATGAGGTGAAGCAAGGCAAGATTGTGATCCCCGGGGGCAAGGATGAGTGGCAAGGAAAGTCCGGGCTGAGGGTGATACCAGGCAAGCTGGAAAAGGTGGTGGAGGTGGGGCAGGATTGGGAGTTTGTGATTGAGGAGGGGGAGGGGAAGTGTGGGAGTTGCGGCAAGGAAGGGAGGGAGGAGGAGCTGGCCAAGTGTACGGGGTGTAGGGGGGTGGGGTATTGTTCCAAGGTATGCCTCTCACTGTTGAATATAAGAAATGATGATGCTAATGGGGGAGAACAGGAGTGTCAGGTTAAAGGCTGGGCAGAAGGTGGCCACAAGAGTACATGCAAGATTATCAAGACCTTCAAGGAGATATGGCCTTGATTTAGATACACAACAATCTCAACTATGACATCGCACTCTCAAACGAAATGACACTGCAATAAAGTTACACCAAAAGCGAGACGGTCCCACGCTAAATACATACATACGAACCAAAAACCCCCGAATGAATTCCCCCCCGGTCCCTATTTTGTCATTTCCCCGTCACAAAAACAACAGCCTTCCAAGATCTAACCCCCCTCTCAAACACCAGTGCTCATCCACCCAAACGTCCCCACCACACTAACCAATATCAACACCGTCAATATCCCCGCGCCCGCCTTGTCCCCCGTCGTCGGCGGCAGGTACTTGTCCTTGAAGTTATCACTCTGGCTCCCCGCGTTCGGATCCCCCTTGCTCGTGCCTCCCGTCGAGTTTGTCACAGGAGGCCTGCTCTGCCCGATCAACAACGACGACACGGCCCCCAAGACATTCATCGTCTGCCCCGCCCCCTGGCTCCCGTCAAAGGTGCCCGTGGACCACTTAAACCCACAGGCTCTCTGTCCGTTCTTCTCGCCTACACAGCTGGCAATAGCCGCCTTGGCCGAGTTCTGCAGAACGGGCAACACCTTCGGGGCGAGAAAAGGCGCGACCTGGGTGGCGGTGGCCATCCAGCGGGCGACGTAGCCCTTGAAGCTGAGCATGTCCGTCGTGCAAGACATGTGCTCCTCGCAGGCGACCTCGTAAGCAATGTTGTCGGGGAAGAAAACGCGGATGGTGGCGTCGGTGAGACCGTCGAGGCGTTCGCGCCAAACGTCACTGCCATTTGTCTAGGGCGTGTTAGCCAACCTTTGACTTCAGCAACCACAATGAGGGGCAAGAGAAAAACATGCATAATTATACATGTACGCCGCCCCAAGCAAAAACACCCCGTTGTTGTACGAAAACTGCGCCCGGTTGATGTCGGTGCAGTTGTGCTCGACGTGCCCGCCGTCGTAGATGTTGTACTTTTCGTCCATGAACCCGACTCCTCTCATCCAGTCCCATGTCTTTTCCGCCCAGTCAGCGTACGTGGTGTTGCCCGTGTACCGGGCCAGTCTCGCGCCCAGGTTGAAGAAGCATCCGTTTGCGATACCTGTCTCGTGTTAGCCCCTTTTTCCCTCTGGACGAGCCGCCGGCTGTCATGAGACGAACTATTCTTGTAATTATACCCATTATTCGACCAAGGAATCTGCCACCTCAACCCCCCGTTGCACGTCTCGTCGTGCCTGTCCGGGCTCGCCTGGGTGTTGAACACGGCCTGCGCCAACGCCAACCACTGCGGTTCATCCTCTGGTGGATCAGGAAAGTTGTTTTCCGCGGCCAGCATCGCCGACATGCCCCAGAACCCTTGATCGTCGTTCCCCAGGGAGGCGGTGACGTTGGGGGGCATGTAGTCCTTGTCTGGGCCTACCTGCCACAGCATGGCTTGGGTGATGAGATCGTTGTAGCTGTCGTCGCCGGTGAATTTCCAGTAGTCGATCAGGGTCCCCCACATGGCGCCGCCTTCCCACCAGTAGTAATCGCCTGCTGGGGGAGGACCAGGGAGGATGCCGGGGGTTTGGCCGGTGAGGTTGCCTTTGTAGTATTGGAGAAGGTCCCAGGCGAGGAGGGAGGAGGTTTGTTTGATGTCGGCTGGGGAATTGTTAGTATCGTCAAGGTCAGGGCAGCTGAAGAAAGGGGAAGCGCACCAGCGGACGCGATGCTATAAGTGGCGGCGTTGGCGACGGCGGCGCCACTGAGCAGAACGGCTGCCGTGTGTCGTATTGGTGAAATCATCTTTGGTATCAATGTTGTGGTGGTTTGTTTCTTGGTGACGAAATAGAGAAAGCGACCGGAAAGGGGGGGTGAAGAATGTGAAAAACGAATGTGGTGGTAGTGGTGTAGCTAAGTCGAAACCATCAGAGCCGCGATGATGATGTTGGTTTTTTTTTGTTGTTTTTTTTTCTTCTATTCTTCTCCTGCTGTTGCTGTTTTTTCGTAATAGAGTTGTTTGCGAAAAGCGAGTGTATGCCGGAGACTGAACGAGTGTTGTTGTGTCACGCGTATTTTCGGCTTTGACGGATGGCGATCAAGGAAAAAATACGGGGCAAGGAGAGAGAGGAGAGAGAGAGAGGGAAAACTTGGAATGGGGGGCAAGAGGTGTCGCTAATCTGCGTCTTGATGCGCGCGTGTGGGAGCGGCACACAGCACTAATGAAATCTGGGTGGTCTTGCAGATGCTTGGGAGGACGGTCGAATCGATACTGCCGGGCATGGGATGACACGAAACGGCTCACGGAAAGCCGAGGGGTTGTCTAACAGCGCAGCAAGGATGTTATTGTATCGCATACAGCCATCACTTCTGGAAAGAGGCACACGGTCGGGATAGTGGCTTGTGGACAGGGAGGGATGGGCTGATAAGGGAACACGAGGGGGGCTGCCTCCCGCTGATTCATATCACTGGGAGAGCTACATTCCAGCTGGGGCTCTCTTTTGGAGCTCTCCCTGAGCGAGGCATGACGTCTGTTGTTTCTCTCAACTCAATCCTCTCCTTCAAGACTTGGCATCTTGAATGATGGGGAACTCGTCGAATTCGCCGCTCTTGGCGATTCAACCAAGCATTTGCCAAGCGACGCTCCCGCAATCTTGGACAGCAGGGGGCAGCACGGGCCACCACTTCGGCCCAGGCACCGTTTCTGTCATGTCTGGTGCCAGCACTGCCATCTCCTGTCAGACAGGCTGATGACATTGATTATTGATTGGCAAACCAAAGCCATCATTAGGTTACTCCTGGCGCTTCTTTTCATCTCTTTGAATTTGAGAGATATGAATCGAATCACCGCTTAACCTGGTTCACTGATGCCAAGTGATAACCATCCGCTGCTTGGCAATGAGCTCACTCCGCTAACCCCAGCTATTAGCGTTCATTAAGCTCAGCCCTATTGAATTTGACATGATTCATCACGCACTTCGTAATGATATCCTCTGCAGAAACTCATGTCAAATTCGATTTCTTGTTTTGATAGTGACACAAGGAGAACCCTGAGCAAGGCGATCGTCTCGGCACCGGCCCAAGCTGCATGGAACTGGAGGACGGGAAAGAACCACTCGTCTTGATGATCGCTCCTGGCATCATCGCTTGGCACTTGGGCACTGACACATCTTTTTCGGAGCTGCTTGCCTCTCGGACTCTCCATCAGAACAGCCCGACATCATTCTTCTGGGCCGGCCCTCCGTTTCATGTACGACCTTTTCACTTCCTGATCTGTTGCGTGATGTGGTAGCTGTCACAGACCTAATTCTATCGCAGATACCTCTACAACTCGATACCACTCGCTCGAGCCAGCTTGGCCTTGGCCACAGACACAATGGTACATATATCTCAGTCCTTCCAGTATCATGATACAATTGGTCAGCCATCAAGTGCTGATAAATTCCCCAAGAACACCATCACCCAGACGCAACTAGACCTGCTCATCCACACCATCCGAACGACACCCATCGTCGACCATCATGCCCATCCTCTTCTGAACTGGGACAACCAGACAGGAAAATACCCCCTGCTCCACATCACCTCTGAAGCATCAGGCGACGCCATCGAAAGCGCCACCACCTCTCTTGCCCACCTGCGCGCCGTTAGACAGCTATCTACAGAACTCAAATGTGCACCCAACTGGGAGAGCGTCGTTGCCAAGCTTGAGGCCGTCCGCCTGGATCCTGATGAACCCGATATCTGGGGTGACTGGATAAGCCGCTGTCTGGAGGGTGTGCACACCATCCTCTTGGACGATGGGCTGGACAACAAGGAAGCTGTGGAAGACCTCGATTGGCATACTTCGTATGTCCAGAGCCCATGCAAGAGAATCTTTAGAATCGAGGCCATTGCCTCGGACCTGATCAAGCATCTTAGCGCGGGCGAGTTCCATGACGTGAAGAAAGCAGAGGCAATCATCAAGGACCCCGCTGCCCTGAAGGAGTTTTGGGAGAACTGGGCAGGGTCGTTTGACAATGCTATCAAAAACGCAATCGACGACCCTCTTGTGGTTGGGTTCAAGAGTGTGGTTGCTTACAGGACTGGGCTGGACGTTGCCGGCAAGGAACCGAGTGGGGATGCTGTCCAGCCCGCGTTGAAGGAAGTCGTCAAAAAGTTCTTGAAGGTGCGCACCGCGAGGCTGGAGGACTCGAGCTTGAACGACTATGTCATCCACAGGACGGCAACCCTGATTCGAGACTACATGGGGAAGAATCACGAAGAGGATATCATCAGAAAGCCCAGGAAACCGATTCAGTTCCATACCGGCCTGGGAGATAGTGACTTGACTCTGGCCAAGGCCTCGCCGAGTCACTTGCAGGAGTTCATCAGGTCGTACCCGGACGTGCCCATGGTGCTGCTGCATGCTGGCTATCCCTTCACGAAAGAGATTGCGTACATGGCTACGGTGTATAAGAATGTGTATGCCGACATTGGGGAAGTCTTTCCCTGCATCAGTAAGGACGGACAGGAGAGGGTGCTCATGGAGATTCTGGAACTGTGTCCCTGGTCCAAGATCTTGTGGAGTACAGATGGACATTGGTTTCCCGAGACGTATCTGCTGGCGATCATGCAGATGAGGGAGGCTTTTGAAAACGTAAGTGCCAAAGAACTACTAGAGTCAGCAGGTTGGCTAACGTGCGCAGGTTCTTTGCAGTTACGTCTTGAAGGGGCAAATCGGCTGGAGAGCCGCTATCGTACTTGTCCAGGATCTGCTCTTCAAGAATGCCAACAAGCTGTATCATCTGGGGCTGGACTTTCCAAAGCCAGAGGAAGTTGCGAGCAGGTCTCTCGCGAGATATCCCAACCCATCCCGCAACCTTACGCTGCTCCGCGAGCTCCTTAACAACACCATTGAGCCGACGTTTGTTCAGATCTGCTGGAACGATTATACCGCCCTGCAGCGTATGCGTCTGGTTCCGTTCCGCAAGTTTATGACCCTATTGGAGGCAGGCAGATCGCTGGACATTGGTATCACCAAGGCTGTTTTTGGTATGATCCAGAACGACCATCTCATTCCGAGCTCCTCAGCAACAGGAGAATATCGTCTACATCCCGATTTCTCCTCTCTCAAGCATGGCCCTGTTGCAGGACACATCAGCATGCACGGCGAGTTTCGCGAGCAGGACGGGTTTCCCGTGGCGCTTTGTCCACGATCGCTGCTCCTTCGGTCAGTCGAGATTGGCTCCCAGAAGGGACTCGGGTTTCTGCTTGGGTTCGAGATTGAGTTTCTGTTGTTGGAGCGTGTCGAAGACGATTCGGTTCTGGACCGCTACACAGCTCTCAAGACCGACGGCCACGCGTGGTCTGTCTCCAAGTACTACGCCAACCCCAAGATCAACGCTTTGCTCAAAAACATGGTGGAGACCCTCGACCAGATGGATATTTACGTGGAGCAGATTCACGCCGAGTCTGCCACTGGCCAGTTCGAACTCATCCTTCCGCCCTACCCGCCCGTTCAGGCAGTTGATACCCTGCTGCACACCCGAGATGTCATGGCCAACCTGGCCACAGAAGCGGGCTTCAAGATGACACTCCACCCCAAGCCATTTGCCAAAGCATGTGGCACTGCCGCTCATATGCACATGAGCATCCTGCCCGAAGCCGACGCTTTTGATGCGGAGAAGGTGACGCGGCACTTTTACGCTGGTGTACTCAAGCACCTGCGCGCCATCACGGCTTTTAGCTATTCCAACGCGGCAAGCTACGACAGGGCGCAAGACGGCGTTTGGGCTGGCGGGCGGTGGGTAGCTTGGGGCACGCAGAACAGGGAGACGGCGCTCAGGAAGATTGAGGGGTCGCACTGGGAGGTGAAGATTATTGATGGGCTGGCAAACCCATACTTCGTCGCTTCAGCAGTCTTACTAGCGGGGATCAGGGGAGTGGAAACAGAGGAGAAGATGGTTTGGGACGATTGCGAGATGGACCCGGCCAAGTTGAGTGATATGGATCGGAAGGAGCTGGGAATTTCGCAGATGCTTCCGGCTAGTGTTGAGGAGGCGTTGAGGGCGCTGCAGGAGGATACGGAGATGGTGGAGATGTTGGGGCATGAGTTGGTGGAGAGGTATGTGGCTATCAAAGAGTTTGAGGACGAGTTTTTGGGGAAGATGGGGGCTGAGGTGAGGAGGTTGTGGTTGATGGAGCGGTATTAGTTTGATGCTGTAAAGATGGGTTGAGGAGTATGCTTAGATAGGCCGCAGAAGATTGGTGAATAACGGGAACATGATATACTTGTGTGTCTTTTTCTTCTTTTTCTTCTTTTTTCTTCATGTCTTCAGCCTTGCCTTCCAGGTTGATACTTGCCCCACGCATGCACCCGCCCCCGCAATCAGGGGTCGCTGACAGGGGTCAGCCAACCGTTAGCGTGGAGCTGGAACTGGCGGCGCATGGCTTGGCGCTGGAATCTGCCGCAGAAAGGTCAAGCTGTCCTCAAGATTCAATTGGCGATGGTTGCAACGGTTTGCGGCTGATTGACTTTTGATTTTTTTTTTCGTTTACGTGATACTCCTTTTTCGACGAGAGGCAGCTGACGACTGACAATTGCTTTGTCTTTGTCAAAGAAAGCCCGACGGTGTTACCGGCACGCCGATGCGGTAACCCCAACTTTTTTTCCCCCGACAACTGGAATTCGAGGCTGGTGGAGGGGCCCACGGAGGGACATGATCAGCGGCCATCCTGAGGCTTGAGCTGAGAGTAACCTACGACGACACCGACGGCAGACGAAACCGACGATACTTGGTATTGATATCGAAGACGGGCAAAGAACATACGACGCGCGTCTTCAAAGTACACAGCCAGCTGAGAGCTAGGCCATATCGACGCTCCCGTCGCACACGAGACGTACAAGGTCCACACACAGCAGAAACCACAACCACCAACAACCATGATGAACGGCTACGATGAAAAACGGGGCCACCGCACCGACGATGACGACCCCTTCGCCGCCAAAGGCAACATCGTCAGCGCCTTTGATGCCTTTCGTATGTTTCCCACCCTCCACCCTCCAACCCACCACCCCATCACCGTCTGCTAACATGTGTCCCCCCCCCCCCCCCAACTCAGCAAAAGCCAAACCCCAATACGTAACTCACGCCTCCTCCAGCGGTCTATGAACAGTAGCCATGATGATCCCCTCCCCCTGCCCCATAAGGTCCAGAAATCACCAGAACACGACAAAGCACCCGACAACACCCAATTTGAATCCAAAATGGGAGTTAATTGTCTTCAAGATTACCACATCAGCTTGCCATAATTATCAATAAC
>NW_001914858.1:3448253-3464039 GCF_000226545.1 Podospora anserina S mat+
ATTACGGGGAGGGGGTATGGGTATGGGTAGTTTGGGGAGGATTTGTCCCATGACGGTTTGTTTTTCCCCCCCCCCCCCCCCATTTTTCCCACTTTAAATATCTGCTAACACTTTGGTCTAGCATTCAACTTCTCCCACATCATCAACGAGCTATCCTTCGGCCCTTACCTCCCCTCTCTGATCAACCCGCTCGATCAGACCGTCAACTCGGCCCCAGAACACTCGCACTTTCACCGCTTTCAGTATTTCCTCTCCATCGTCCCGACAGTCTACAGCCTCGGCCACCCAGACTCATATTCGTCCCGCTCCATCTTTACAAATCAATACGCCGTCACGGAGCAGTCCGCTCCTATTCCAGAGAACATGGAGATGCAGATGATTCCCGGGATTTTTGTCAAGTACGACATCGAGCCGATCCTACTGAATATTGTCGAGGACAGGGATAGCTTCTTTGTCTTTTTGATCAAGGTGGTGAATATCCTGAGCGGCGCCATGGTGGCGGGGCATTGGGGTTTCAGGCTCAGCGACTGGGTGAATGAGGTGAGGGGACGGAGGAGGAGGAACGCGGGACATAGCCAGGGGATGCTGGGGACCAAGGGGGGTGGGGAGTATGAGGAGTGATTTGTGTTTTCTTTTTTTTTTTTGTTTTTTTTGTTTTTTTTTGTTAGCACTTTGAAGGTAGGGGGGTTTTCTGGGTTGTATACAAAATGGATTCTTGTTTTTTTTTTTTGACTGAGCTCCTGATACAAACGGGTGGGTTGATGAAAAGTGTTGTTTATATATACCATGCGAGACGGACTATTGGCGTTTTGATGTTATTTTCGAGTAAATATGAGAGAGAATATGTTCGTCCTTTGCCATCATGAACGACTGTGTCTAATATTCAGAATCAAACTTTTTGCTCCTGGTGTATCAAAACCCGTCTTCTCACTCCAACCACTACCTGCTGCTGTCTCTGCCCCAGCAACCCAAATAAACAGTCTTGGCACCACTCACCAGCGCCAAGACAATTACCCCTATTTCCTTCGAGTCTGTCCACTTTCTCGGCCACACTCTTCCAGACAAAAAAATGACTGGGCACCAGCAAGTCTGTAAAACGTGTACCACACCTCATCACATTGACAGCAACCCAATTAAGAAACCACAAATGCCATCAATTCGCTACTTTCGCTACAGAAGCCCCACCGTTCACCGCTGCATATTCATCCTAGTACCATTGCAGTTCATAGTTCCTCTTCACCCTCAGTCCAATCCGTCAATCTCACTTGCTGTACTTCACCGTCCTCTTTCTCACCCGCTTTTTATCCTTCCTCCCGACAGAAACAGTCGTCCAGGGGGGATACCTCTTCGCCTCTTCTTCCCTCCTCTTTTTCTCCTCTGCTTGTTCTTTCCATCTCTCCTGGTACATCGCCCGCTTCCTCGCCCTCTCCTTCCCCTCCTCCCTCGCCTTCTCCTCCGCCGCTTCTTTTTCCAATCTCTCCCTCCGCGCTCTTGCCCCCTTCGGCGGTTCCTGTTTCTCCTGCCACCGCATCTGATGCTTTCTCTTCCTCGCCAGAAACTTTGCGCGCTGCGTGTCCCTCTCATCAATCACACGAGGCGGTGCAATGTCGCGCAGCCATTTGAGTCCCCACCTCATGTAGTGCCTGTGCCCCGTTCTCTCGTCATACCTGACGGCAAAAGCCCGCTCAGCTGCGTAATCTGTCCCGTTGAGGAGACAGTGGTTGTTTCGCACAACAACCGTGGTCTCGAGAACGTCATTGTCAATGTCCGTCCAAGTTTCCACGTTCCGCAGCATCGAAGAGCCCCTGGGCATCAGCCCGTTTGCCAATTTCCACCGATCCCAGTTCATGGTCCCGAATCTGGCAGCGGCCGAGTCGAAAAAGCGAGCTCTGGTTTCCACAAAATGATTGACCATCTCGGCTTCTTCTTCATCGGTCCGTGGGCTACGGCTTTTTTCTGCCCCCTCTGCTCGCGGCGGCGTGCCAATGACTTCGTGGTCGGGCCAGCTGCGGTCGCCTACAATCTTGTCGTCCGGGCGGCTCGGGGTTTGCCACCTCGCTTTCAGCAGCCAAAAACCACACAGTCTTCTGTATTCTTGCTCAAATCGGCGCTTCCTCTTCTCATAACATGCTTTGGTCTCGGGCCCAAACACCGGGCGCTCAGGCTGAACCCGAACTTCGCCCTGTCTTTCCCATTCGTCATTCCACGCGCTGCAGATGGCGGCCGCCCTCTTACGGCCGCGCAGAGCCCTCTGCCTCTGAAGAGACATGCGACGCACACCCCACCAAGAGGCACAATTTAGCTTGAACTGAGTATTGGGGTTAGAGGCTTCCCCAAGTATCAGACGCTTGCTGAGTATTGGCGGGTCCACTGCTGAAAGTAGATGGTGCTTTTGAGGTGGTTTGGTCTGCTTGGGCTTTTGAGGCCATTTGAATTTCCTGTCTTCGGGTACAGCCGCGGCCACCGTTGGCACCTCGTCCAGATGTGACGGGTCCAGCAGCTGAAAAACCAAATGATTGCCATGGCACGGCGGCCCCGTGGAGACGGTAATCTTCAGCTCTTCCAAATGGTAGGTAACAAGGCATGCCGTATGGTTGCCTTGAGGTCTCGACCATGGCTTATCAAGCTCGCCCGAAACCTCCGAGAGTTCCTTGAACATGTCTGCCTTGGTGTGCTGGCAAACCGACATTTCGCCAATGTGATCGGAAAAGATATTCAGGATGCTCTCTTGATTGATGGGATGGTCCCCAAATTCGATAAGCTGTCGGAGTCGGTTGAAACGAGCAGGAGAGTCCCATGCACGGAATACAAAGTTGACAAACCGCTTTGTCAGCAACTGCACGAGGTACCGCCTCACTATCTGCGCCATGCTCTGCAAGTTCTTTTTCGAGTGCTTCGCGACCTCCAATAGACCAGCAGGCAACGACACACGTTTTACAAGCTCCTCGAGCTGAAATGGGGCGAGTTGCGGCGCGATCAGGTGATTCGTGTGCACCAAGCAATAGGAGAGGTTGGCGTCAGGGAGGACCCTACGACCCCTCAGGGACCCGGCTTCCGGCGTGTGCGGCAGCAACTCAAGGATACTCGCAGATGTGGTGTCGTCGTTTAGTGATCGAAGGCCACGGCAGGCGTGCAGAAGGCTGTGGGTTGAGCCAGTTCGATATCTCTGCAGGACATTCGTGGTACAGGCCAAGGATACGCAGGACGTGAGCATTTTCCGTGCAAGCAGTGTCATTGGCAAATCAGACGGGGCCAGGTCGCGATCCCGCGTCGAAAAGACCGAGTCCACGACTACCGAATATCCGTGCTGGTTCATGCCGCTCTTCATGAGTACGCCGGGCTTAGTGACGATGAAATGAGGCACGGCGGCCGGGCCATCTTGCCGACACGGGGTGACCTTGAGCAAGATGACAGCATGGTCTTTTGGCACGACCACGTCTCTGTCCCGCTTCTCGGGCTCCTCGACAGTTCGGGTTGACGGCATGTTCCAGGACTGTGCGACAACGGGATGGTTGTTGGTCACTGCGTCCGAAAAGTACGCGCTGGTACTCGTATCAGCATACTCTGACAAGATATTGCAGTCTTCGGTCGGCTTTGGATCCTCGCTAAGGATGAAGAAATCCTCCATAGGTCGCAAGCAGCCCGGCCTTCCCACCTCGTCATTCCGCATTACCCGCTCCCAAGCAGCCAGCTCGTGGCGTGCGTTCAACATGACAACCTGCTCAAGTGTCACCTCTGCGCCGTCCGCAATTCCACGCAGTTCC
This sequence comes from Podospora anserina S mat+, assembly GCF_000226545.1. Classification (NCBI taxonomy): domain Eukaryota; kingdom Fungi; phylum Ascomycota; class Sordariomycetes; order Sordariales; family Podosporaceae; genus Podospora; species Podospora anserina. The sequence continues at coordinate 3,452,018 of NW_001914858.1, forward strand.
CACAAGAGCGGAAGCCATTCAACGTTGGAGGACAACTGCCGAATGACATCTTTGCACCATGTCTCCCACATCGCTCTTGGTGCATTGTCAGCAGGTAACTTTGGACAGCGCTTGGAAGACCTATTGAACAACGTACGTGGGTGGAAGCCCGCCATGATAAGTATGATGCTCAATATTCTCAACAATGTCCTTCTTGAACGTCTTCCCATGCTTCAAGCCCCTTTTACTTGGTGATTCGTCAGAACTGAAGCTCAAGCCCCTTATGAAACCGGGAAATCGCGGGTCTGTCAGGTCGGGGGCGACGTCGTCAACCGTAATCGGGCAGTCCTAGTCACCTCTCAGCGGCTTCGGTTGAGAGGCCATCTTCTCTTGGGATGAGGCGCCGGAGGACGGGCTTGGAATCGATATGGTTGTATGGATACGTGGTGTAAGTGGTGGTGATGGTAATTGGTTGCAGCATCAGTGGAAGAGCCCAGGTGAGAGAAGAGGAGCTAGAGGAGGCAGGGCATGATGACGACCAGGCCTCGGGTGCCCGTTCGCAACTTCCCAAGCCCCTGAAAGCACAACACAAAGTCGCTTCCCTTCCCACTGCCTACGTGAAAGAAGGAAGGCATCCATCCGTGACACTCTCACAGCTTGCACTGGCACTACGTCAGATGCCAGAATCAGCACGTGAAAGAAGGAACAGACCACAATGTGGGTATCTACGATATGCCATATGACTCCAACCGTTCTAGAGACAACTGTTTGCTGGAGAATACAACTAGCCGAGGTACTGCACAAGAGGTTGTACCGTGCATGACATGACGTGCAGGTCAGTTCCGGCTATGACCTGCCTCGTACATGTGAGTCAAGGGCCATCTTTACCGAAGACCATCGTGCCCGCCGCACCTCCGTTTTCGAGGTCGTCGTTGCTGTGCTCAAGTGTGTTGGTTTCGGTTATCTCGGAAGGGCCGGTAGAGATCTTATCTGCCGAAAGGATCCGACATGCTGCACAGTCAACCCCAACCCTCACCTTCTCAAGGCTTTGCAACTCCCGGACGCCGTTCCTTTCTTCCTTCTTGGCTAAATTCCCCAGACATGACACAGGCACGTGGTGGAGAGGAGACAAGGAGCAATGCCTGCTGATGCCGTTGCTTGTCTCCAACCTCCAGGAGTTTCCCCAGACACGTTGTGGAGAGGCCATCCTGGCCGAATGAAATCTCCCTGACGGGCTCATGTGACGCTCAAAGAAAAAAAAAAAGGAGACGAGATCGCAATCCCACACAAACCCCGAACGGTGCTCAGGTGAATGAAGGGTACAATCCAGCTTAACGCCGTGGAGCGATGGACCAGGAACGGAATCGGGCAATGCAGCCCCGACATTTTTATTTTTGTTGACAAACAGCAGCTAAGCCCCAAGGGGAAAGGAAGCGTCAGGTTAGAGTTGACCGCCTCCATGCAGGCGGGACAGCGCACAGGTCTCTGGGCAGCCCAAGCTCCCTCAACAAAAGGTGGATTGGATGGCTGTGCCGCTGTCGCGTTCGAGCCAGCCCGTCGACATTTGGGCATTTGGGACATTTGGAATGATTGAACCCCTGCGAAGTCGGGTCCGTTGGGATTGGGGTGGGGACCTCTTCACAACTTTTTTGTTGCTGAAACTTGACGAGGAAGCGAAATCGGGCCCTGGGGACTCGGGGAGGGAAACAGTTACAGAGTTTGAAGACGCTCCGATTCAATCGACGCATGCTCGGCTCACTCGTGCACCCAGAATGCTCGAAACCGGGAACTACCGACTGTATTTCGTACTCCTGCTCCGTATCCCCCAGCGTCGTTCGATGCTTGCTTTGGTTGCGCCTGCGCGCATGGCCAGCTGCCCGTGACGGTGGGCCGAAACTGTTAACACCGTAAAGTGGAAAGAAGAAAGAAAGGGCACGGGAAGCGGGGAGAGGGGAGCTGGGGAGGAGGAGAAAAGGCGGAGGGAGGGGGGTGGGTTGCCCGGGACTTGCTGGTTGGGCGATAGCTCCCCTCCACACATTCCAATGCGGAGGTCCGGGATCTGGCAATACTGACTTATACCCAGCCTGCCCCTGGTCTTTGACTCAGCTTCCCCTTTATCAATCCATTGCTCGCCGGTTTTTGTGCTGCTCTTGTTCATCCTCATCCTCATCATCATCCTCATCATCATCTATCTGTCTTGTTTCCTTCGTCCATTGCTCTGCCTGCCTGCCTGCCTGCCTGCCTGCTTGCCTGCTTGCATTGCCATTGACTACTGCTATCTACTCCAAGCTCCCTCGAAGCTTCACCATCATCGTCATCTACAAGCCATTGCCATCTCACCAGCTTGAATTTCAGCAACCAAATCACACACAACCACCACAATGTCGTCAAGAATCGCTCCCACCTTTTCCAAATTCACCCGCTCCCTCAGCACATCCTCCCCCGTCGCCCGCCCAAGTCACCTCCTCTCCGCCACCAGTGCTGCCACCAAGTCAGTAAGGAAACCGTCCCCTTCCGTCCTGGAGGAAGACGCAGAGGTATGTTTTCTTTCCCATCGCATCCCCTTATCTACTCAACCAATTCTAATATGGTTCCCAGTCAACCCGCGCCCACTCAACCTCCACCTCCCCGTCCCGGCCCACCCTCACCACCCTCCAAACCAGCCAACCTCACCCCTTCCGCTTCATGCAAACCTTCCACCACTCGGCCCCCCGCCCCGCCACGGCGCACCACACTGTCGACTCGCTCGTCCTCCCAGACCTCTTCGCCATGGACCCCAACTTTGACCCCTACAGCAACATCCGCGTCCCGCTCCTCCCGGATAACATCTCTGGCCCCCCTTCCGGTCTGTTCGCCCCTGAGGTGTCGGATTTTGTGCCTGAACAAGCCGCAAAGGAGGTCAAGATTGTGGCTGCCAACCCCGACAGTGTCGCGCTGCCAGAGGGCGGGTTTGTGGACGGTGTGGAGCTGAGGTTTGTGTATCAAATGCAGCCCGAGCAGAGCGGGCAGCAGGAGTATGATGAGATGGGGAGTGGGATGATTAAGGATTTGTGGAGGGGGTTGGTGGACGATGTTATGGGTTCTAAAAAATCCACTGCTTAAGGGTTGCGGCAAAGTATGAGGTGGTTTGGTTTTTTTTTGTTTTGTTTTGATGATGTGAAGCGTTATATGTTTTTTTAATCTGCTTTTGTATCTTTTCTTTTGTTATCACGGCATAGCTTTGATATCTCTTTTGGAGATTTTTTATTTTTATGGAACAAGCCTGTCAGCGAATTGACAGCGGGAGAGGGGGGGTCCGCATGGAAAATAAGACAACGAGGCCGAGATTTGGCCATGACCGACAACAGTTACAGTCACTTCTGTGTTTTTTCTTGGAGTAGAGACCTTGATGGGGATATATACCTGCCAGCGTTGCCTGGTTTTGGTTTGAAGGGATATGAATGAAGTCACACGTTCCATTCCTTCACTTATTCACTCATTTACGTTGTTTCGGTTACAAAAGTGACTTGCTTATCGTCACCACACCGATGGCGACGGCATCCTTTTGGATGCCGAGCGGTCCGGCCGAATAATAGTTACACAACCCGGAGGTCCGCTGACACCGAGAGAAATATCTAGAACCGGGCTACCACCTGATCGTGGACGGGTATGAAATTTCCAATTTGTGGATTGCATCTCGAATAAACGTGCTTGAACTCAGCCACCAAACGGGAATGTGTTAACATCCCATCAACCAAAACGGTCACCTTGCCCACACGAAAACAGTCGCTTTGATTTTGATAGTTGATTCGATGCTATTTACACACTCCACATCACACCGCCCATCTGCCCACCCACCGCCCCCATAAATTAATAAATCCCAGACCCAAGACCGCTACTCCCAGTTCAGTTTCTTCGTTGTCCCAATTAGCTGTATACGTACCTAGTTTCAGCAGCATCTTCCACCCTATTACCACAAAAACCCAGACCAAATCTCGCCCCGATCCCTTTCCTCCCCAGTCCTGGCAGCCAAGGACGACTCTACCTCTTCTTAACGCTGGGTCTGGGCTTGCATTCGTCCGGCTGCACCGGGTGCAGCATGACCTTGTTAGGGTACCCAGCTGTGTTGCCCTGGTAGCCCTTGGCCCAATCGTAGCTGATAGCGTACGCAAATATGCTGCCGGTCTTGTTGAACGTCGTGGCAGCAATGCTACCACCGACATTGGGGTACCCTTTCAGCCTATGCTTGGCGTCCTTATCCCAGAAGTGGAATGTGCCATCGCTGCCCGCGGTGCTGAAAGTGCCGTGGACGGGATGGAAAGAGATATCGTTGACAGCATACACGTTGGTGACGTTGCCCTGTGGGGGATCACGGTGGCACTTGAACGAGAAGTTGAGGCTGGGCGGCACGTGTTAGCTTCCTGGACCTTCACTTTGCGGCGAGAGTCGAGATCCCAAACTCACCTAGCATCCTTGTCTTCGACGTATTGAATGGCGCAGCGACCTTCAATACTACCAATGGCGAAGCCCATCGAGTCGGTAAAGCAGCTCACCACCCTCGTTTGCCACTTAAGCGGACTTGTGATCGTCTTGTAGAACTTGGTTGGATCCTTCAGGTTGATGACGTTGATGTATCTCTCGGCTGTCCCTATCACCAGGAGGTCGTTTCGTACGTCCATGGTGTACACACGTTCCTGGCACGTTACGGTCCCGACTGGTGTCTGTTGCCGGAAGTCCCAGTACTTGATGGTCTTGTCCCAGGAGCCTGTTACGGCCATGGGGGTGCCGCTGTTTTCGAAGTAGCGAACGGCGCGAACGGGCTGGTCATGTTGCGCAAACTGCATGGTTTGACTGGTTGCAAGGTCCACCACCTTGCCCTGTTTGTCGGCGCCTCCAGAGATTACTTTTGTGCCATCCTTTGAGTGAAATCAGCAACTGTGAAAATGTGCCAAGCAGACCAGAACCAGAACCAGAACCAGAACCAGAGACTCGCCATACCTTGAAAAAGTCCACCGAGAACACCGGCCCATCGTGGTCGTACGCGACTCTTCCCTCTCCCTGACCATTGCTCATGATCTCGTAGATCCGGACCTTCTTGTCCCAACTGGCTACCGCCAACAGATCTTTGGTATCGGCCGGGTTGGGGTTGAAAGCGATGTCGGAGATGCTATCTTCTGGGCCATTGGCGAGCGCGACGTCGTTCTTCAAGTCTCCGAGGGTGTTACTCGCCGACGCAGACGACGTGCCAGATGAGAAAAGGCCTGCCATTTTTGGTCGTGGGCGTGGCTACGCCGGAAAAAAAAACACTTCGCTGTTTGTGTCGAGACTATTGCGCGGTCGATCAAGGGCTTCGCCGGGTATCAAAGATAGAATAGGAAGGGAAATTGTTCAGGTGGTTGTAAAGTTGTTCGAGAGATGGGAACAAGTCGCAAAAGTTGACAAAGATTCCGTCGTCAGGTTCGCGAAGGCAGCTGCAGCACAATCCGACCAGAGAGCAAAGCAACGCGCCAGTGCCTCTCGCCAAGACAAGTACCCGAATGCGTTCACTTGCACCAGCCTCACGAAAGAGCTTGGGCCACCACCAGATTCACTTGCTCTTTGTAGCTCGAATCCCACATGCCCAGCCACAACACACACACCCCACTGAGAGCACGAAGCCCCACTAAAAAGTTATCTACTTTAAAAAAAAATTCCACCATTCCCACTCTTTTTCGCTTTCCTCCTTTCGCAAGCACCCTCTCGCCCGACAAATCGCTATTCGAAGCTCACAAACGGAAAGATTTCCCTTCGGGGCATCTCTTTCACAATCACCACACAGCTTTGGGAGAAAGTCCCCGGACATTGCCGAGCGTGACTTGTCACGATCGGTGTTGCGGAAACGCGCCGCCACAGAAGCACAGCGGCTGATCTCTATTTTTTGCCCGCCTTGTTCCTTGTCTTTTTTTCTGTTTTCATTGCCCGGCCTCATCACACCCAAGTCGACTTTGATTTCGCTTTTCCCCATGAGCTGGGTTACTTGTCTGTTTTGCGAGGCTGGAGACCACATGGACGAAGATATGAGTCCGCGCTCTGTGCTGTTCGGGATGGGCTCGTCTTGGTTCCTCTGAGGTTGGTGGATCGGGTCGATGGTGGGGCTGCCGTGGTGGCAGACGTCGTGGCTGGGAACGTCATGGCGCGGCTGGAGAATTTTCGTCACGATACCACAGATATGCGATTGCCCATCTCTCTCGAAAGAGGGGATGGAGTTACTCGACGGGGCTTATTCTCGGTGCGAGGGGGTGCTTCAACACAAACCTTGGTTACGTTTTGCCTCTGTCGACCTTGAAGGCTAGCCAGCATGGACGAGCCGAACACTCTGGGCTTCACTGGAGGTCACCTTTTTTTTCGTTCCCTGTTGGTTGGTCTGCTTGGTTGCTGGCATCTGGGGGCTTTTGAGGTCTGGGGGCTTTGCAGTCTACATGATGAGAACCACTAAAAGTCAAGCTCTGAGGTGCCAAAAGGTCCCGTTGATGACTTAAAATGCGTTATGGTATCTGACTGACTGTCAAAGATTTTGTTCTATTTGTTCTTGATATTATTAGATAGAAGTGCGCTGTGCTCTAAATATGCAGTGTCTATGCCTTGTGTGTACGAGCATTGTGAGGCCTGTTGAAGTCTCGCCGTCGCCAGTTTTCCCAATGCTGTCGTTTCCAATTCCCATGTACGGTTGAAGTCTCAGGAAAGCAAGAACCACATCACTTCTGAAGCTTTTCCTCCTTCTTGCGCTGTTCCTCTTCGAGAAGCTCTCTCTCCTTATGAGCGGCCTCGATGTCGGCCTTCATGCCCTTGGCCCTTTGACGAGCTTCGTAGAGGTCTCTGCTCTTCATGATTCTTTGGACAATGGTACCGGCGTTGACTTCCTCGAATTCGTGGTGGCCAATCTCTCTGTAGATGCCCATCTCCTTGGGAGCCGCGTACACATCCTTTGTGGATGGCATAAATGATGTTGGGCCGTGGTAAACGGCATCGGGGGTGCTCCATGGGAACTTGGCCAAGTACTCCTTGGTAGGCTCGAAGGGGGCGCCGAAGATGACGGCATTGACGTACTAGATGATCATGTCAGTCAGTCGATCTGGAGGAGGAATGAGATGATGAGATGTTACCCTGCATTGCAGAACGCAGAGGCCGCGCTCGTAAATGTTCATGATGGGGTAGTTAACGCCCTTCCACTTGTTGATGACATCGTCGTCGTGGACGCCAGCCGCCACAAACACCGGGCCGTAGTCCTCTCCCTTGCCCTTGCGCTCGTTGACGTTCTGCTCCGAGTACCAACCGTCCCCTCTGGCGAGCTCCTCCTCAGCTTCAACCACCATCTTGAGGAACTCGATGTGGCCGCTGGAGAAGAGGTCGAAACCACCATCGACGTACACGACCCGTTGGCCAATCTTTGGCCCGATACCCCCAAACAACTTGTCGAACCCATTCTCCCCTGACCAGAACCAAACCTCCACACCGGGCTGCTTGGCCGTCTCATCCGCAGCATACAGCCTAATCCTCTCCTTCATCGCCTCGCCTTCCTTCTTCCTCTCCTCCGCTGTTCCCGGACCCTCCTCACCCTCGAGCGTCTTTTGCAGCGACTTGATGAAATGCCCCCTCGTGCAAAGCAGCATCCTCCCAACCAAATCGGTAGTGGAGATACTCGGCGTCCGCTTCACAACCTTGAACCGATCGGCCGCCTTGACAAAGCGGTAGCAGTCCTCACCGCTGCCGTCAGAGGTGATGTCGTCGCCGTGGACAACGTACTTGCAGCCGTAGTGGGTGATCCAGTCCAGCTGGGTGACGTAGGGAGCGTAGGGGATGGACTTGGTGACCCAGCGGCAGGCGTCGGTGGCCATGAGGCGCTCCTTGAGGTTCATGACGGTGGGGCCCTTGTTTTCGAGGATGGCCTCGTCCGAGTGGACGCCGACGTAGAGCTCGTCGCCGAGTTGGCGGGCCTGGACTACGGCGCCTGCGTGGCCTATTATTGCATCATCAGAGGTGAACGGTAGAGGATGGTATGGGTGTGGGGGAGACTGACCGTGGTGGAAGAAATCAAAACAGCCATCTACCCAGAGACGGCCCTCGAGGAGCTCAGGGGCTGGCTCACCAGGGGGGTTGACGGGATCGGTGGCGCTCATGGCTGGTGACACAAAAGGAGTATGTTGTTGGGGAGTGTTTGCGTTGCTGGGTGGTGGCCAGGAGTGGTGCTTGTGACTTCAAAAATATAACCGACGGAGTCAAATAGCAGCTACAATGGAACCCAAAAATTCAACTGTAACTAACAAGAGAAGATGTTGTGGAATGAAAAGCACAACATTGGCAATCAGACCCTAAAGATGTGTTTAATTGCCCAGGAAGCCAATTTGGGCATTGAGTGTCTGCCCCTCCACCCCTCCTCCTCGGCTGGCCCCTCCCCCACCTTCGGTGCAGCGATCTAATGCAGGGACTCAAACTGCCCGCGCTCATCTCAGATCAGGTTGGCCTCTCCGAGTCCCATCTTCGATCACGGGAGGACGGGAAACAGGAGGCAACAGAGATATCTATAAGGTATGGGAAGAGTCGGGAATCCTGGACATGGACCAACCTTGCATCACCATCCATGTTTCAGAAGGGTCGACCGCTGGACAACCCCAACTGGTTCCCCGGATTTTCAACTGCCCTCAACCCAGGGAAAAGACGCGGCCGCTTGAGCTAGCGGCTGATGTGCTGCGACGATTCAACGTCAATGCCCTGGCGGCGGCGAGTTCGCGGTTCTGGATTTGACAGACGACGGTCGAGATGGTGTTCAGGCGGGTGCCCGTTCGTCGTCACCTGCATCAGACGGCATGGGGAACCCCCTGGACACATGCGGCCGCCTTACTCTCCCGGCCATGTGCTTTTTTTGCTACGATGGAGAGAGCTTTGGTAATGGTTTAAGAAGCACGGCTGTCCCTTCTTCGTCTCTTTTCTTTTGTCTCTGTGTATCGTCAACACCATGGACATCACCATATCTTGATATCCAACCCCTGTCACACAACGCCTACGAACCCTGTCAGCGGAACATAGGGGACTGCTAAAGCATCCAACAGCTCCTGCCGGATCCAGGGCGCTAAGGTATCCCCAGCAAATGGCGGCGCGTTGTTGCCCTTGTGCCTTGCCCAAAGAGGTCATTTTCGCACACATCCCAGGAAAGAGGAAGCAGTGAGACTGTGAGACATGCAGCGCTCGGGAGCCACACCGACGCAGACGGCCGCGCCCTTTTTCGCGTCCCTGTTTGGCGGCGGTCATCACTCGTCCAACTCCAACTCCAACTCCAACTCCAATTCGCACTCGCACTCGCACTCGCACGACGACCCCTCGTCGCTGTCTCCCACCACCAGGAAATCTCCGGGAAAATCCATCAGGTCGCTCTCCCGTCCCACCAGCTCGGGCGTCGACGCCGCCGGTGACACAGGGGCTAGTCCAGCCCGGCAACACAACGTTCTCCACAAGAGCCGCGATCGCAGGCCCTCATTTGGTCGCAAGCCCTCCTTCTCCTTTGCCTCGTCCAGCTCCCCGAAGCGCCGCGCAAACTCGTCGTCGTCGGCCAATGGCGCCGCAAGACCTCCGGCCATCCAGCTCTTCCCCGACACCGACAATCCCGTGCCTCCGCTCCCCAACTACGCCCTCGCCCAGGCCGTGAACAAGTTGTCGAGAGAGACCGACGCCGTGCTGTCATCCCCCACCTCGACCCCTGAGGGTTTCTCCAAGATGCTCAGTCGCACGACACCCGCGAACGGCCAGCTGGCTCCCCCTCCTGTTCTCCAGGGCGGAAGCAGCAGTGGCCAACCGAGCGAGCTGAGCGTGGTGCACCAGCATATTCAAGAGACGGCGAATAAGAGGATATCGACGTTGGACTATCTGCGCAAGGCGTAAGCCCCCGCTCCACTATCTGCCATCTCCAAACCACATCACTGACACTTGTCCCGTTTGTTTTCCAGCCACGAAGGCCGCATCTACTGGTTCAACACCCTCCTCTTTGACAAACCCGACCTCCAACGCATGCCTTATTTCGATCCACGCAAACTCGCCCGCCGAGCCACAAACTACCTGCTGCTTGGAATCTCCCTACCAGCAGTGATAGACCTCAACAGCAGCAACGCTGTTGAATTCCTCAAATCCTTCAACACCCTCCTCACAGAATTCGACTCGTTTCAGCAACTCCACTCCGAATCAGGCGCTTCGTCCTCTTCGTTGTCACGAGCGAGAATACCACAGATGTTCCGCCGCGCTGCCGGCCCTGCCAAGACAAGACGATCCTCCAGCGCGACCACGGCGGCGGCAGCGGCGGCGACGGCATCGCTGGCCGGCACAGCAGGGGAGTCCTCCCTCGGAGAGCAGCAACTCGCTCAGCTGGAGAGTCTGGCGCTCACACCATCAATCACCAACACCTCCACCACTTACCCGGGTGTAGGATCAGGAACGGTCAACGTCACGCATCCAGCGTCGATTATGAACTTTGCGGGGTCCGAGATTGATTTACTTCCCGGGGAGGAGTACACCCACCTGCTCACGCCAAGTCTGCCGTTTGACCCGGACTTTTTCGAGACGTTTGCCACTTTGTGTGATGTCTTGATTGATACGTACACGAGATTGCTGGGGCTGCTGCCGAGTCCGAATCATTGTGGGGGGAGCGTGGCCGAGTTGTTTAGCAAGGCGGATGGGAAGGTGAGGAAGTTGTTGGTTCAGGGGGTTGTGAGGGAGTTTGAGGAGGGGACGAGAGCCGGGGTGAAGAGTGAGGTTGCGAATGTGGGGAAGGTGGTGTTGAGCGGGTTGATGTGAGGGATAGGAATAGGCTGGTTGGAAAGTTGGGGAGCATCTATCTACAATATGGGTGGGAGGAAGGGTGCATGGCGTTCATGGAAGCAATGTTTGTGGTTTTTTTTGGGGGGGGTTTTTGAAGGGACTGGAATTTTAGCAGAGATATCCTGTTGGCATTTTACAAAGGTATACCAAGCAATATTAGCGTTGAACTCGATGCACGCTGATAAAGTTTTGATCTATATACTCCTGTCCGGTACCTGTGGAATATTGACATCTCATGTGTCATGAAGTCGTTTGATGCTGTCATGTGAGATGGGATATGCCATGTGATGCTGCTTATACAAAGGAAATGACAAAAGGAGGGATGAAAACACACGCTCGCTCGCTGTCCGTAAATGCCACATCACAAAAATCACAACCCCAACACCGACCCCAGCCCCCTTTTACCCCTGAACCACCTCTCCACTTGCCACTTATCACCTCATAATCCCCTTTTATACAACAACACCCTCCTTCTTAACCTGGAAATACCCCCTCTCCCGATTCCGACTCCTCTCCCTCCTCCCCCTCGACAGTTGCAAGCTATTATTCGGGCTCGTCGACCTCTGAATCTCGCTCCCGACCGCCGTGGCAACACTAGCCATGGCGCTCTGTCCCACCACATTTCCACTCCCGGTGGTTGCCGGCTCGGGGAGCTTGAAAGTCAGGAGATCAGCAGTCGACCTCGTCTGGCTCAGCCGTCTTCTGTTGTCGGGCTTTTCGCTACCCGGACTCGGGGTCCGGAGCTGGGCGGGGAAGTTGGGGGACTTGAGAGTCTGGTGACTGGCGAGGTGGACCGAGATGATCGCGTTGGTGGCGGGCTTCTCGTTGAGGAGGGACTGCTGGAGGCGCTCGGCGGTGCGGCGGGCGCGGAGGGCGGCGGCTTCTTTTTCTGAGGAGAGGAGTTGGGAGTGGAGGTGGGAGAAGGAGGCGGTGTTAGGCTTGAACTGAGCGGGGCTGGTTGAGCTGATGGGAGGAGGGGAAGGGGGTTGTGGGAGGGGGGACGCATCGACCTCGGTGACGTCCGGGTTCGGGTCAGGCGTTGGGTGGTGGTTCTCGGTTGGTGATTCCGCGGGCACCTCCTCGACAGATACTTTCGCTGCTTTTGGCAACTCCACAACAGTCTTGTCGCCATCTTCCTCCTCTTCGGTGGGTTCCGTCAAGTCGATCACCTCCGTGATCACCACCTCCTCCACACACCTCGCCCCGGCCTCAGATCCATCAT
>NW_001914858.1:3464189-3603052 GCF_000226545.1 Podospora anserina S mat+
GGTAGAAAAGAACAAACAAACAATAAAATAAAAGTAAACAAAAAAAAAAGAAAAAAAAATAACGAAAAAAGGCAGAAAGAAACCAAAAGATGGTATAAAAAAGAACAAAGGGAAAAATAGTAGAAGAAAGTACCGAAAAAAAATAAGCAGGCGACAGAGGGGGAAAGAAAAACGAGCAGAAGAAGAAGAGAAAGAAAGAGAGAAAAAAGAGGAACGTAAACCAGTAAAACCCAAGCAGAGAGGAACCAAGACAAACCAGCGCCCAGAAGAACAAGCGAAAAAACAAACAAAGGAGAGGGGTTAACGGGGTGAGAGGGGGGGAGAGGGAGGGAGGTTTCTCAGAAAGAGGCGGGGTTTGCTGTTGTTCTGAAGAACTAGAGGGGGAGGGGAGAGGGGAGAGAAGGGCTGCGTTGAGGGTTGGGCTGTGGGGTTGCTCCCCCGGCCCCGGGGGGTCGAGGAAACGGGGGGTGCGGCGGGCGTTGCCGTCTGGGCTGGAGACGCGGAGGATGGATTTGGGGACCATGGTGGAGGTTGGTGGTGGAGGGGATCTGATGGACACGTGTTAGTCTTGGAACCTGTCCGCGGCTGAGAGATGGCAACACTCACTTTGACCTCACCACACTTCCCACCAGAGTGGAAGCCTGACTGAGCCGTTTGGCAGCCTCGGGAGCTGTCTTGTTGACCTTCTCCAAAGACCCATTCTTGCTTCCAGACTTTGTCGACTCTTCCGACCGCTTCGGATCAAGATTCGAAAAGTTTGGCTTTGCGTGCCTTGCCTTAGCACTAACTGGATCCTCCAACCCCATGAAGCCAGAAAATGAAAGCTTCCGTGACATTGATGCCGGACGTGCCTTCTTCTTGGTGGTGTTGTCCCTGTTGCTGTTATCCCAGCCTGTGCCAAAACTATGGCTATGTCTCCGTTGTGGCTTTGAAAGGCCTTGGCTAGGGGTAGCTGTGTGTTGTGTGGCAGTCGACGATGTGCTGTTTGACGATGACGAAGACAACGGCGACGAGTTTGATATGATCGATTTGGGGCCAATCTTGGTCTGTAACCCAGTCCATGAAAGAACAGCCGAGTGGACTGATGAAAATGAATCCTTCCTCTGAGGCCGGCGCGCACCCTCCAACCTATGCTTTGTCTCTTTGGTATCGTTCGACATGTTGATGGCGATGTAGCACGGGGATAAGGGGCAATAAACACAGAAAAAGTGGGTTGACGAAGCACACCACCATAAAGAATTGTTTGCAAACGGGGTCAAATATAATTGTATTGTCTACGGAAGACAATTGATCCCCTAAACAAAAACAACCAAGCCGGACATGTGCCGATTTGGAGTCGAGGTAGTTCAGGCATGGAGTTGGGCCACAAGGGCACCACATCGCGAGCTGCGCGGGACCCAATCACGACGGCAGGACGCACATCATGCAGTAATCTGCTTCCGTGCTGCCATCTGGCAGCACTAGACGGGACAGGGTCATTTACCCGTGGCTGGGGAAACAGGTAAGAGCTGTCTGAAACTGGTCTTGATGGGGCTTCCTAGCGTACACATCGTATTCCTGTAGACCAGAGATCGAGATTCTGACCACTGGGGACGACATACAGACAGCCCAAGATTTCGCCCCAAGAGGTCATCGCCAACAGCACAGAAAACTCACTGCCACTGTTTCGGTACTCGGCCCCAAGGTGTGTGGACTACCGGGCCTGAGGCATGGCAGATGCCAATCGGCGCTAAACAAGGGAGAAGGTGAGTTGGCAACAGCTGGCGTCGACAGCGTGTCAATGTCGTGCGGGCGGTTGTTCCTGCTGGATGGAGTCTGTCTCAGGATGAACCCAGAGCGCTGACATTGGTAGACAGGAGATGAGATGACGCACGGCGCCGGGTCAGATCCGAGAGGCTACTGGTTCAGGACGAGGTGAGGAAGCCAATGCTCAAGTACGCAGAGACGCATGGTGTTGTTCAAGTTGGGACTTTTGAACGTCATGGCGATAGATGTCAATCTCCGACGGAGACAGCTCGTGATCATCCAGCTGATATGACATCCGAGTATCCCGGAAATTGATGCCAAAAGAGATCCGATCCGATCATGATCGGGTCACACGGACGGAACCGAGAGATATGCCGGCCTACCAAATCAACGGAAGGGCGCCTGGTCAGGGCCAACAGGAGAAGGCTGACGGCAGAAGCGTGGGAGACTGTGAAGGTCAGCACTTTTACCCCGCGGTGTAACAGATCACCCCGCATCCCCACCACAAGGGAAGTTGGGGCCATGGGACCTTTGCGACAGGGCTTTGATTGGTTGGATAAGGGAATCTTATCGATACCCCAGGTACGGATAGCAACGGCTGCCCTCGGTCCAATTGGTTCTGAAGCTCAGGTTCCGCCAAAAATGTCAAAAAAATTCCATGGCTTCCGTTGCGACACCATCATAACCACCGCTTGCCAACGCGTTGTATCGGTCTTCTCTCCCCTGCCATTGACGCAATCTATGCATCAATTCATTCCAAGGGCGTGACGTCCTTCAAATGGGTCCGATGTAGCAATCCGAGATTCGTGCGGCTTTGCTCTGCGAAGTCGGCCAACCACCGCGAGTCCCACCGCTTTGCGACTCATTCGTTCGTCCCTTTCGGTGCTCCGTGGTCCACCTCCTCCAATGAGTCAGGAAGCCGTTTCTTACCCAGCGCCGACTTTTGCCCCTGCGCCGCTGCCCGGTGAGCTCCGGTGCTCGGAAGGGACGGGGTGTTTACCCAGATTATCGGTGTGACGTGCGTCTGCAGGCTGTCGTTTAAGGGGTCCAGTGCGCCGGAAGCTGGATCCGACCCTGAAAATGTCGAGAGAGAGTCAAAGTATTTATCATGGATGAGACGAAGTCTCACGGCCAGTCCCGGCTGCCGACGGCGAAGGGCTTCCGCACTAGATCCCCGACTTGATAGCCAAGCCGGCGCTCGGAGCCCACGCTCAACTTTTCCTGTTTGCTGTTCCACGCCTTCCGCTTGACCATGTGGATATCCTCCCGCCAGGGTGAGGCTCCATTGGACAATTGGTGACACGGGACCATGATAAGAAGAATACCCTGGACGACCCGCCACTAGCTCAAACAAATCCAACCTTGAAGGATTTAAAGATACCTCTGTCCACCCTCCTCTGTCCCCTGGCTACCGTTAACTGGCTTCTTTCACCTTTCATTGTCACTGTATTCCTCCTGGCTCACATATTGAAGCAAAGACAGCAACGCTCTTTGTTCTCCGAGACCGAGTCACCCCGCCAACTTCCTTCTCTTCCGAATAGACACACATAAACAAATCCTCCAACATGACCGTCCCTCAGAAGCGCCCCGCGGAGGACCTCACCGTCACCGCCCTCGACAACAGGATAGCCGAGGAGCCCGCTCTCAACGGCCACAGCAACGGCGCCAACGGCCATGCTGTTTCCTCTCTCCCTACCCTCGACGCCTCCAAGATCACCATCACCCGCGCCGACCCTAATGCCCGCACCGTTCCCACCGAGGCCGAGGCCAACTCTGGCAACGAGACCATCTGCACCGACCACATGATCACCGTCTCCTGGACCGCCGCCAAGGGCTGGGCCAACCCCGAGCTCAAGCCCTACGGCCCTCTCTCCCTCATGCCCACCGCCTCCGTCCTCCACTACGCCACTGAGTGCTTCGAGGGCCTCAAGGCCTTCCGCGGCTACGACGGCAAGCTCCGCCTCTTCCGCCCCGACTGCAACGCCGAGCGCATGCTCATGTCCACCCTCCGTATCTCCCTGCCAGGTTTCGACCCCAAGGAGCTTGAGAAGCTCATCGAGATTCTCATGTCCGTCGACGGGCCAAAGTGGCTTCCCAAGGAGAGAGCCGGCTCCTTCTTGTATATCCGCCCCGCCGTGATTGGCACACAGCCCCAGCTCGGTGTCCAGGCTCCCAAGGAAGCGCTTCTTTTCATCACCGCCAGCTTCATGCCGCGCATGGATCTGCCTGAGGGTGGTATGAAGCTGCACACCAACCCCGAGGACATGATCCGCGCGTGGGTTGGCGGCTTCGGTTATGCCAAGGTTGGTGCCAACTACGGACCCAGTCTGTTGGCCACTGCCGAGGCGAGGAGTAGAGGTTTCGGCCAGATCTTGTGGCTGTACGGACCTGAGGGATACTGCACCGAGGCTGGCGCGAGCAACTTTTTCATGCTCTGGAGGACAAAGGAGGGCCAGCTCCAGCTTGTCACGGCGCCGCTGGATGATAAGCTGATTTTGGACGGTGTGACGAGACGCAGTGTGGTTCAGCTTGCGCGGGAGAGGCTGGCGGGTGAGCTGGAGGTTGTGGAGAGGAAGTACACTATCGATGAGGTGCTTGAGGCGGATAAGGAAGGAAGGATTGTGGAGGCTTTTGCGGCTGGTACTGCGGTATGTTCTTTTCCTTATCCTCAAAAACAAGTTCTAGAAGTTACGGGTTACTGACGTGATTTTTTTTTTGACAACAGTTCTTCATCTGCCCCGTCTCCGAGATCCACCACCGCGGCATCGACGTTAAGATCCCCATGGGCAAGGAGGGCAAAATTGGCCACTACACTGCCAAGCTCAAGGGCTTCGTCGGGGACATCATGTACGGCAACGAGCAGCATCCTTGGGGTGTTGTCATTCAGGAGCAGGAGTAGAGCGGTTTGTGTTTGAGGAGCATTTTGCATCTGCATCAGCATTTTGGAATTTCAAAAAGAGAGAGCAGGGATACCATAGAGGTGTCGATATGGGATGTTGAAAGTGAACAGAGCAAAAGCGGGCGTTTGGGACAAGGGAAAAAGAGCAGGGTTCTTGTTTGGCATTAGCATCGTAGCTGTTGGACTGGTTGGGACAGGAGGTTAAACTTCCTGTCTATTTTGAAATGGATAAAAACATTGAAAATTCTCAGTGCCTTTTTTAAATGCAGCTGTGGTGTGGATGTTGTTGCTGAGTGAGGGAGGTGGTATTTGTTGTCGCCTTGGCTTGGACACTCAGATCCTACGTAAATGCACACCTAGCAGTGGCAAAGCAGTGGTCATGATAAATAAAAAGACGATTGTTGATTCAACTCATCAAATTCACCACTATCAATGCTGGCTTTCATTTCTCAACTCCAGGTCATCCAGACCTAACAACCAAACAAAGAGGGTATCATATCTCAGGGGGTATCCGGTTTCTATCCCCATTCGTATCCCGTCATCCCGATCAACCCAGGTCAAGTCATTCATTCGTTCTGATGCCACTGAAAACAACCGCGATGTCCCTCAACTCAAAAACTTCAAAAAAAATCAACGCCTTTTTTTTCTGCCAAAATATGCCATGTCATTACCATCGTGAGATTAACCCGTATACCTCTCCCAACATCCGCTTCAACACCCCATGCCATTCCAAAAAGGAAGGAAAAAAAAAAACGAACGCAATGCCTACTTGCAAAAATCAAACGCAATGCAATTATCCCCTTCCCACTCAAGAATATCAATCCTTCAATATCGTCAAATCCAACCCAGGAATATTCCTCTCCCAAGGCGGTATTGACCTTGCCGAACTCCCCGTTCTCGACCTTACAGGAGGTGGTTTCTCCAGCCCTCCCCCTCCTCCAGCAGACATCACCGTCCCCTCACTAGAACTCATCCCCTCCGTCTCCTCCCCCTGTTCCTTCTCTTTATCTCTGTCTCCCTCATCATCACTCCCCCTTCGCCCACTCTCCTCACAATACTCCACCTCCGCCCCCCCCCTCCTCAACCCCTTGAACCTCCCCAGTATCCCCGCCCCCTTCTCCCCTCCCTCATCACCCCCCTTGGCTTTATCCCCACCATCCTCCCACCGAACAACAAAATCCACCATCTCCCTCCCATCCCTCACAGCCCCGAGCAGTACCGGATACGCCAAACACCCCCCCAACAAACACAGCACCGGTATCCCCACAGCCAACTCCACACTCAACCCGCCCCTCTCCCTGATAGCATAACTCACAAACGGCCAAAACATCGGGCCCGACGCCCCCATGGTCAACCACGCAGCCGCCCTCTTCGTCCTCTCCCCCTGCCCCCTCAGCCCAAGACTAAAAATCAAAGGCCAGATGGGACCCTCGCAAAAGAAAAACAACATGAGCGGTATAGCCACCAAGTTAGGGTTGCCAGTGTGCGGAAACACCAAGATGACCAACGCAAAGACCGCAGAGAGAAACACGCACAATGTCAAAACCGTGCGGGGTTTGGGGACGAGTCGGATGTGAGGTTTCGAAACGTTGAGGTAGACCACCCCCGCCGCAAGAAAGCGGGAAAGGGCAAAGGCTGTGTGGGCGATGAGGAGGTAGTTGAGGATGGAGAACTTCAGCCCCTGGGGGCGGTAGTCCGCCGCTCTTTTGGCTGTTGCGGGGAGGGAGTAAGACGCAAAGGAGCTGAAGAGCTGGTGGAAGTAGACCGACATGTTTTCTTGGGTGGCGACGTAGCACCATTGGGCGAGGACGGCGAAGAAGATGGTCCAGTTTCGGAGCTTGAAACCGCCCAAGGAGCGCTTTTTTGGTTCGAGGGGGAGCTTGGAGGCTAGCTCGGCGAGTTCGCTGTCTGATACCTCGGGGAGGGGCATGTAATAGAAATAAAGTGCGAGGAGGACCGAGAGTAAAGTGACGCCGAGGTATGTCCATTGGACGTCGATGAGGGTTTGGGACATCTCGCCGTCTTCTAGTTCGCCGTGGCTTTCTTTTTCGAGGTTGCGGAAGAAGACCTTGTTGGCGAGAAGGCCGGAGAGGACGCTGCCGACTGCCTGGACGCCCTGCGCGAGGAGGAGCCTCAGATCTCCATACGCCGGGGGACCGCACAAGATCAAAAAGGGGTTGGCGGCTGTCTCGAGGACTGCTAACCCGAACCCGACGGCAAAGGAGCTGACCATGAATCCCCCATAAGCAGTCAGGACTGCCCCGGGCCAAAACATGATAGTGCCCGTGCCATAAATGAGTAATCCCACAATAAACGTCGTCTTGAACCCCCCTATCGCCTCAACACCCGGGCGTTCCTTTCTTCCAGAGCGGCGGTGCTCGTCATGCCGTAGCAACCACTCCCCAACAAGAAGCGGCCCAGCAAAGTAACCAGCCCCAAAGTACATCGACGTCAAGCCCAAAGTCTGAGCAAACGACATCCCCGCCACATCGGCGATGACATTGTTAAGCGTGTTGAGCAGGCCGTACGAGAACCCCCAAATGAAGAAGAGAATGCAGACGATGGTGCAATACTTGAACGATTCGGTGGCGTTGGTCCGGATCATGCTCTTTGGCTTCTTCATATTAACAAAGCCAAAGTAGACGGCTGTCGCGGTAGCAGCCGAGTCTCGGTGGGGAGGCGGGACGTAGTTCATGCTATGGGCCATCGACACTCTCCTAGACGAAGGTCCACCAGAACCCGCGGCACCGGCCAAGAAATCTCTGATGGAAATCTCTTCCGACGACCGCTCATCTGGCGGGGTGATGACAAAAGCTGGGGGATCAGCTTGCGTAAATGGCGAAGGGTCCGCGATGTCGACTGGAGCTCCCTCGGCGTTTGCCAGCCCATCAGCACCAGCCCTATTGTTATCGTTGTTGTTCTTGAAAGGCGACGGCTCATCCCCCGTGAGCGTGGTGCTCCGCCTCGTAGCGTTGGGATCATACAGCATAGCCGGCAGAATCCTAACAATCAGCGGCTTGAGCGTAGGAATACACGCACACGTAATCCCCACGTTGACCTCGACGGCCGACCACATCAACGAGAGCGACGCATTCCATGAAAACGAGGGACTCTGTCCGTAGAGCGCCTCCCTGTTCGAGGAAGGATTCATAGACGTGATGTCAATCGCTTTCTGTAAGTAATAGATACGCACCACATCCACAATCGTCACAAAGATGCCGAGAGAGAACGTCAGGATCAAAATGATCTTTTGCCTCGGCGGCAGTCTCATGCTGGTCAACACCGGGATTGGCAGCGCCAGGATCGCCAGGTCGGTCGTGACGTTGATAGGAGCCGAGCAGATGAATTCGGTGAGCAGGGGAATGCACCTGATCATTCGGGTGTTGATGTCCCACGCTGCCGCGATGGGGTGGCACTGAAAGATGTTCATAAATGTCAGAATCACCCCCGCCAGGTTCACCACGCCCAACACGCCCCAGGAAGCCATCCTAAGAATCTTTTGCGTGTTCTTCGCCAGCCGCAGATAGAAAATTAGGACCGAGGATTTCGTCGCCATGAGAGCCGGGTTCTGCCATAACGTCAGCCACCATCTTGTTCGCCCTTGGGCCAGTGTTGCTCACATAGAGAATGCTGAAAACATATTCACACATCTTCAGCCCAGGCATCTTCCAAGCGTCTACATGGTCCCCATGCCTTCCTAAACCCCTCATGGTTCCAAAAATGATACTCAGACTCAAAAAGACGGTGATCAGCCACGCCAGCACGATGATGTAGTCATCAGCCCCGAACCTCCTGACTATCCCGATCCGCGACACCATCCTCGCCGCAACAAACACCGACGCCAGCGTCAGCGTCGCTGCCGTCACCGCCAAGACCGCAGGTCCCCGGTCGGCGTGCTCATCTTCCCCTTCTGCCTGTGGTACGCTGATATTGTTGTGGTCGGCCTGTCTGTAATGGTGGTAATGATAGAGTGTTGACATGTTGGGCGACGGGTGGCGACCCTAAGTCAGGGGTCCAAGGGGTGCCAACTGAATAATGTCAAAAAAGCCACGCCGTGTCGTTGAGTACAAGGCTGGCTGGCGTCGCTGGCGTCTCTCTGCGCGCGTGCAGATCCACGCACGTCGATAAATAAATAAAAAGCCGTTTACTGTATCGTCGATATCGTCGTTGCTGTTAATGATATTGTCGACAGTAATATCCTCTCCATCTCTCTCAACAACCTATACAAAAGTTGGAGCTTGGGAAAGGTCTGTCACCCCAAAAAAGAACAACCCCAGCGGCCGTAACAATAGCAGCACTAGACTACCGTTTCCGTCTCGGCAGCGTCGACAGCAGCACTATGTTCTCGTTGAAGGATGATGGTTGTGGTCGTCGTTGGTGTAGTAGCTGTACAACCCTAACCGCCATCTCGAATCTCTGGCAGCGGTTCCTGTCAAGTCTGTGCGTTCTTTGACACAAAGCTGACACCATGCCACACAATCACCGGTAGAACGGAAAGAAACTCGTGTGCGTCCTTCTCAATCAAGCGGAATTCGGATGGCAATCAAGTTCCTGTGCCTGTCCTGTGTCTGAGTGTGTGGTGTTGCGACTCGGCAAACGTGTGAACCCAGGGGTAACCGTTGTTTCGTGCAAAGTGCCGAGGCGAAAGAAATCGTTGCCAAAACAGTATAAAATATGCTTGATGTGCTTGATGTGTGAAACAGGCGTACTTTCTCTCCCACTTCTCGCCGTTCTGTCCGTCTGATCTAATGATATTTGGCTCTCGGTATTCGGATTTGGATTTCCCTTCCTTTTTCTCACCCCCTCCAGGAACTAATTCGGGTAGTGGTAAGGTATCTTTCAAAACAGGTGTCCCCCTGGCAGGGTGAAACCAGTTCACCGTGTAGTGTTTTGCAGGGCCATGAGTCGTGATAGCAAATATATCGCGGGGTGTGGCGGGATAGACAAGACCCCTGCTGCAAGTGTATGAGGGTAGGGTTCAATATTAAGGTTTTTACAACCACCAGTACCGATGTGCCTCCTTGGCCAATGACATCAAAGCCTGGGACAAATTGTCAGAATCGAGCTTCGGTGAAAAGAGGAACGAATCGATATCGTCAAAAAAGAAAAAGGCCTCGACGCCACAAAATTCTGTGATTTGTGACCTGTGCGTGTGTATGTGTGCCAAAAGACTCGAGCAGAAGCAGTAAGAAAAAGCCAAGGTGTGTGGAGTGGCGATGGTATGGGGAGGTCGGGAAGTAATAACTTACAGCAAAAAAGATGGGACGAAAGCGAGAAAAAAACCTGCTTATATCTTACAACAATTGCTATGATTATCGATATCCCTTTTTCAAAGATTTTCCCCTTGTGCATGGATGGGTCTCCCTCCTCATAAAGTGTAATAAGTATCCAGCAGCGAGTGTGTGCCCGGATTTGCAACTTTTCCATTACCACTCCACTACTCACCGCTTGCTCTCTCTCTCTCGGCTCCTCCCCCTCACTCTCCATCTCTACAACTCATACGAGAAATGCCGTTATGCGAAGCACTGCCCACTTTGCCCCAGCTTTTTTCTCATCTTCAATGGCCCCCAGCCTTTTTGCTAAACCTTAAATCCTTCGCTTAACCCACCACTCTTGCGTGAATGATGTGATAAACTCTTTGCCTGCCCTTTTCCCGAGCGAGACAAAATTCCACCCCTCCTTCGGAGGCAACTCCCCTTCCCCCCCAAGCCACCAAACTTGATAAAACCCGCATGATGCAAACTCTCATCCTATTAACTACCCCTTCAATTCCTCACAAGGAGGTCAGTGGCTTTCTCACCACCCCCCATCCGCCTACCTTTTCACTAATCATCCTCCCGCCGCTCCTTGTTGGTCATCTGCCTTCGTTGTCGTCAGGTTGTCAAAAGTCTGGGCAATGACATAGCCCACCCCAAACCGCCCCAACCCCAGCAAGCACGTGGACCAATCACCGCCCCCTTCGGCTGGCAAAGTCCCCGACCGCCCGGCTCCAAAGCAGTGTCTTGGCAGAGCCCTGTGACACATTGACCATTCAACCGCACATCGCGCGCCGCCGCGTTGCCGAGACATTCTCAACCTCACAGAACAACAACCGCATCGTTAATTGCTGTATGTAGCGGCGGCGATCCCCCCCCTCTCCTCCTCAAATGGAGGGGCAACCAAAGCAGCAGCCCAGGTACGCCCATGATAAGGGTTTTTTCCAGTAAAACAAGAACTACTTGAAAAATCCCGCCATGCCACAAGCTTTGGCGAGCGGAATACAAAACCTAGATCTCGCTTCCCTCCTCACGTTAATTGGCTCTGCTATCGGTGCCTGAAAGCTCCTCGCCCCAGCGAGTCGGAATCTGCCTGCCGGCCTAATAACAAGAAGTGCATGTTTGCCTTATGTATGAAGAAAGCCTGGATATTTTACCTCGTTTGAGAGATGTGCAATTCTTGGCTGAGGAATAACGATAAGCAAAACAAACCAAAAAAAAAAAAAAAAAAAAAAAAAAAAAAACTCCTCACAGCCCATCATCATCATCGTCGGTGAGAAACCAAAAGAAACAAAGTGAAGGTTTCAAAAGTAGCTCCTCTCTGGTCCCGCCAGCGATGACGGCTCCTGCGGAACCCATCGTTGTGTCATCCAGGGACCAGGGCAAGTTGCTCCGCTGGTGGCTGCTGTCGTGCTTGTGAAATGCTATCGATGTTGTTTCACTTTCTTTGCTGACCAGACTCCCGTGCCTGGCCACTGAAAAAATAGATTCTGTACGGACAGGATGACAGACATATGACTTCCTGTCCGCCCCCTTTTCCAGAAAAGTCCACCCTTCCAAACACCACAACAAAGAATTCCAACCGTGGCTATGACCTCACGGATAAACATCAAGTGGACGCACCATCACCAGCCTTGCCGTCTCTGTTTGCTCAATTCCAGAAAACCACCTATTCACCACCCAGACTTTCTTTGTACAGATATGGGTATCTTTCCCGATAATTACAGCAACGCCCGGCATGACCAGACAAGCAAGCATCTCATCCAAATGGCGTCAACTCCGATAGTTCTACCCAGTATTCGGCGCCCCAGCTAGGAAAAAGTCCAGCTCATTACCCGTACCCATCACAGACTCATTTTCGGCCAATTGTTCGAGAAGGCTGAGAAAAGGGTCTTTTTCATCACCTGCGGTGCCCGCAGTTCCTACACTTTCGCTGGGCGTAATCCCGGTTGGGCTTGTCACCATCGCCCCTTTTCCGTTGCCTGCTTCTTCGCCGTGGTGCCACGGTGTGGGTGTCGAAAAAGTGTTGGTAGGGAGCTCACCAAACATCGGGTCGAAGCCTTGGTGTGGGCCGCCTGTGCCCGGTGTTGTGGGGTTTCGATATCCTGAAAAGTTGAATGACGGACTGAATAGGCCGCTCGACATGCTGCTCAACCCAGCCGGGAGTTCGCCAGGATGCCCTCCTCCCATTGAAAACCCACCCATTGCGTGCGGTGCGCTTTGTTCATGCATGCCGTGGAATCCGCCCGTCAATGAATGTGGTGTGTGTAGCATATTTGGCGACTGCTGCGACGACATGGACGCTGCTGAGAATGAGTGGCGATGGGCACTGGATGGTGTTGACAACACTGGTGCTGTTGCCACTTTTAAACTGCTGTTCAAAGACAAAAGATTGCGTAGGTCTGGCCTCTTCCTGCCCGAGGGCGCTGTATTCTTTCTCTTGAGGTTCGGTCGAGATGGCCCTGCATCGCCCGCTGTGAGACGCGGCGCGTAGAGATCTTGACCAGTGTACGCATCAGCAGTAAAGTCGACAACCACATCCGAAAGGTTCAAGTTGGCGGCATCAAAACTAAATGCTTGGCCTCCCGGGCTGGTGGTACCCGAGTAACGATCAAAAAAGTCTTCCAGATGGAATACCGGGGACTGGCGCATGGCGTTGCTGTTGTGGCTCTTGACAAGTCCCGAGTGAGCATTGTACATGCCTTGTAGTGTCTCCCGTTGATGTTGAACACTCGCCCAGGCATACCGCAGTTCACTCAGCTGCTGCATCTCTCGCGAAAGAAACTCTGCCGAGGAACTAAACACATTCATCTCGCCTGTATTTCCCACCCTGCTGTAGTGAGCGCCGTGTATGTGGACTGTCCCTGCTGTGGATATACAAAATCCAACAAATGCCGGCCATTCGATCGATGCTGTCCGCTTTCCGACCTCCACAAGTTCTGCGATAGCGTTCGCATGGAGGAAACACATGTTGGTGGCTTCTATCTGCCATGACTGGTGCTGCCCTGTCCCAGTAAGTTCCGATAGATCGATCGGTAGAAATGGTCGGTATATAAGGCAGTGAATAAGATGGTAAACAAGCTTGCTCAATACAAGCACGGTGGAGTCAGGCTGGCCAAAAAGTGAATCCAGGCTTGAAAACACATCCTGCGTCCCAGATGCCCACACATCTAGGTCTTGGCGGATCTTTGAGAGATTGGATAGAGAGTGCCATGGAAAATGCGAATCTCCTTTAACGCCCCCAGCTGCCAGGTACTGGTTTGTTGTTCCCAAGATGCGACAAATGTCGATGAGCATGCCGCTGCTTCCTTGCGCTTTCTTTCCTGTGCCCTGTAAATATTGCAGATTGGTGTAGCTCTGAAAATAATCCCCATCGGCCGGTAGCGACCCGGGAACGGGCAACCACGACGGGAGCCTCAAGATGATGGCTCTGTCTGCGATCAAGGAAGGGCGTTTTGACCCGCAGGCCATGAACCGGTCGAGCAGATAGCAGCTCCAAAACAATTTTCGTCGTGTCTCTCGCTCGGTTGGCGTAACTCGTGCGTTGACGTCCATCTCTCTGTGTAGTTCGAGTGCCATGGCCATCCCAACCGCACTTGCTAGTTCTAGTCAGCTTCAGTACACAGGCACTATCACGGCATCAAATGCGTACTCAGCAACATGTATGCCCTTTTGCCTTTGCCAGCCGCAGTGAATGCGGTGACCAGCAGCACGAGCGCCTGTAGGGCATCGACTGACGGCTCATCTGTGTCGATTTCCAACCTCGACCGAGTGGCATAGTCTTCACTGAGCTTTACAGCTGATTGATAGCCACTGGGATGAGGGGTATATCTATGATCGGGGTCAGCCGAGATTGCCGCGGGACAGATCGGTGGCAGTAAAGGCGCTCACCTCGCTGCTACCGCAAAAATGGCATGTATGAGATAATCAGGAGCTTGACTGAGTTGTCGTCGTTGCCTCAGCGTAGATTCGTCCAAGATATGAAATGGCTTGTCATGGAGGCGACTGAAGTAAGTATCGAGAAGATCATCCGGCTGAACCTCAGGGGATGGCGGGCTAGTTCAACAGCGAACTGTCAGATTTCTCCGACCAACAACGCAACAGGGATAGCCAGGGCAAGAGTAGCATACCTCGAGTCTATTGATGAGAAAATGGCTAGGTCCTCACTTTCGTGGCTAGCCTCACTTGGTCCCGCTTGTTGCTCTGGTTTATCATCTGTTTTTGTGCCTGTTGTTGCTGTTGGAGACACCGACTCATCAGAGATATTGGTAGGCGGGTTTTCCGAGGTGGAAGCCTCGGGGTCAGTCTTTTTTTCTTTCAGTCGAGCCTCTAGCCCGTCGACTCTTTTCAGTAAAGCTTCCAAAACATCTGTTTTGGGCCCCCTTTTCTTTGGAACAGCATCTGTAGTGATGATGAGCAATGGGCCAAGGCAACGAATGATTGAATTAACCTACCGTATACACATGGGCACTGGAAGACCTGGCAGGCTTCACAGGCAGGTCGTAGACGGTTGCATTTGATCTGGTTTCATTCGCCCTTTATCAATCTCCGACCTTGAAGTTACCAGAATGTGTTGTGGTGCCTTGCATACCTTGCGTTTTCGACACGATTTGCAGTTCATAGACTCTCGTGGCTCGTTACTCATGCGTCGTGTAGGCAGTCGTTCAATGCTGACCTGTGGCCGTGACATTCCTGGGGGATGCATTCGGGGCAGTGCAGCAACCGCCCCCGGGTCGTAGGCTTGTGCCATCATTCCTGTCAGTCTGTGGAGCTGGAGATCGACTGGTTTCCTATATGCCGACTCCAGGTGCCCCTTCTCGGCATGTTCTCTCCTTCACCGATGTATATATATGGGGGCTGAGCCGACAAGAAATATCATGTAAGTGGTGGCGAGAGTATTCGCTAGGTGGGGGTTGTCGTTAGCACAGTGAGTTTTCCTGGTTGATGGCGAGCCTCGGGCGTCGTCTTGGGAAGTTTGACAGGACGCGAAGAAGGGAAGCTTGACAAGTAGGTGGTCGCCTTATGGCTGGAATGGTTGGCGAGATAGTAAGTCGATTTTCTGGGGTGCATCAAAGTGAGCCGCCCCCGCAGACAGCGTAGCACAGCACAATAAACTGGGGATCGGGGAGTTTGGTAGAGAGGGAGGGTCAAGTATGGGACGAGTAATTGGTCAGGGGCCGGCTTGTCAGACAGGATGATGGGGCGACTACCCCGGATGGAAGGTTTGATTCTGGGGAGTCCCCCGGGTGGAAGACAGGGGAGGCTACAGTGTAAGTACCTAGGCAGGTAGGCTTAGAGCCGATGACGGGAGGTGTGTGGCTATGAGATGGATTGTTGGATCGCCAGTGAGTGAACGGATAACTCACATTCACCCTCCCCATCTAGAGCTTGATCCTCGGCCCTTTTTGCTGAAGGAAAACACAATGTCCATATGATGATTGGGCGGCTGTCTCCGAGCATCTGAAACTAAGAGCTAGAGCCGGCAGTGGCCGTTTAAAGACGAGATGTCATAAAGATAAATGTGACCGAGGATGATGTCGAGGCCTGAGAGGCAAGGAAACCATGATGTTCAATTCCCACAAGAGAAGGTAGCAGCCCAACCCAGCGGGGAGGGGTCAGTGGAAAGATGTTGGCCAACACTGGAACTTGAGAAGGCACGATGTGTGTGGTGCGGGGAGGGGACGATGCCGGTGAGTTGAAGGATGAGTGGGGTTGGAGAAGTGGGAAAGAGCTCCGGGGAGTTGGTGGAGACGATACACCTTACGGAAAGCTGTGTTTTTCGGGAATTCCAGTTTGTCCCTAGGCGCTGCCAAAAGCAGAATGGGTTCCCAGTTACAGCTTGTCCTTGCCCCCTTCATCCCATATTCCCTCCCGTCCTGTCCAGCAGTTTGGTGGTTCAATGGAGTTTAACAGATTGAAAAGGGATGAAATTTCATCCTTGATCCCTGTATGTAACGGCGGCCCCACAGTACCACCTCCGCAACCGACGGCTTCAGGGCCCGCCATCCACAAGCCGTTGCTCTCCACCCCAGGGTCACTGTGACCACTTCAGGACGTCGACGACCTTCTTACTCTTGATTTGTATTCTTTAAACGCGCACCTTTTACCACTTCAAACATCGCCAGAAAATCAATGTTCTTCTCTCAACTTATTTACCGCCTCCAAAACAGCGGTGCCCAAGAGCTGTCAAGGGTCCTTCCTTGTCTTTCTTTGGTACCGCGAAGTCAAGATCCAACTGTGATTCAGGAACGATGTCCATTGACGGGAACCCGATATATGAGGGGAGTATTCAATGCTTCCTCGCCTCTATCCCGTCTCGACTTAAGCTCTCTTCCACGGCAATTGCTTCTGGGGGGCAGGTCACAAGCACAATGTGACGCAGCGTGACCGCTCGCTGGGCCTCTGGAGCCGCCTTCTGTTTATATACTGACGCTTTATTTCATATTCTGGTCGAGCTCTTTGGGCTGAAGCTGTGCGTCACAGTGAGGGTGCAGCGACAACTTAGGGGTCGCAATATCTTGATGTTTGCCGCGCCAATTACAGCTCACTGTTCTACAGTAACTGTTGATCTTGCCCGGCTGGGCTTTCTATACCAACCATATCAGCCAGGTATATCCTAGCTGTCGTCAATATCGAGACTGTGTCCCGGGTCGCTGCACCATGGGAGCGAGACACCCGAGGTCGAATACTTTCAAGTCCTCTTTCCGCATTACATACAAGGACGGGGACCATGATACGGCCGAGCCTGCTGTTCTCAGGAACTGAAGAGCGTTGAAGGTGCCGTTCGCTTAAGCAGCAAAACCCGGAACCCCCTGCAACCCGCGACCTTCACCAAATCTAGCCCCTTGCAAGATCGGGCTCTGGTCCCTAACGGTCGGCGATCCTTGGCAGTCTACGGACGATCGTCTCCCGAAATTCAACCCAGCTTCCTCGCCTCTTCCCTCACCTCGACCATGAAATCACCTCTTCACCGCATCACCACTTGCTTTCAGAACACCGCGAGCTTCATACTCTGGCGTAGCACTCTTTATGGAGCTCTCAAGCATCTTTGCTCCAGTGACCGCTTCAGGTTGTCGTCAGACAGTTACACTTGGTCACATTACACCTCCCCATTGCTGTTGCATGGCTGGGGATAGCATCAAGAATCATCATCATATTGTCAACTACCGGAAGTTCGGAACCGAGACTATTAAGCAAAGACCGGCATACCAACCATGACATGCCTCGATTCGGGGCCGTTTTAAGCTCTGTATCAGTGCAGATGTCCCCAGCAATTACGGTAAGGTAACCCGTCGAGCATGATGAAGATCAAGCCTCTTCTTGTTCTTGTTCTTGTTGTCGATCTTTTGCTTATACCCAGGAACCAAGCTCTTGTGCCTTGCTGTTGCTTGCCAGCCTAGACCAAGCAGCTCCGGTAGTTCACTGACCGCAGCCTGCCTTCCATATACCGGGTGTATCCTGCAGGCGGAGATGCTGGTGCCGAGCGCTAAGGTCAAGTAAGTGGGCACACTTCCTGCTTGATCTTCCAGGTTTGTGCTGTACATATTCTCGTTCCTCGTCCCGCGACACCTATCGGTCCGAAAATCTCTCCGTCGTCTGCTTGTGCTCAGGTCAGGAGCCCTACAAGCCCGGATTGTCGGGAGGCTCTCCGGCTTCGACTTCTCGATAACGCACGATATCCAGGCTGGTCTTTACTTTCTGACTTCACTATACAGTGTTTCAAAGCTTATTTGCTCATATCAACCTTTAGCAGCACTTAATCTACCTGAACATGTAGATACAAGCCCCTCGAGTATTGCAAGAAAGATCAGGTTGCTGTTTCGAACGGGGTTTGAAACACGGTTCGGTTCAATGGGCTAAGATCCATTGACTTCGGTGAGCTTCGGACGAAAGCATATCACTACCTAGCCTCTACATATTGTTCCCAAAGTCGGATTCCTGTCTCGTCTCCAAAGTATTCATTGTCTATCAAGGACTCGTTGAATCTGTAGCATCACTAGTCCACACCCCAACCCCGATCTCCGCCTTGGGTTTGCATGTGAGCTACTGCACCTCCCCGCAAGACGATACGACTGTTTGGTTCATGCGGTGGACCCGGACAGCGGAAGAGGCAACGCCATCAGGTTAGGAGAATTGGGATCAGGGGTCCGCTGCCGATACGCCAAGGTAGGAGATTTGAGAATCCGATTCGGTGTGGTTGGGCTACCCGAAACTTGTTTGTCGTCTTGCCCTCCAGACTTGTACAAAGTAATTGTTGCGCCCCTCTCTATATCTTACTCGGAATTCAAGATGGAAGAAAATAGTCGTGACGAGTATTCTGTCAAACAAGTGTGCGGTACACGCCTGGAGGCAAAGTAGAGACCTCGCACTGAAGACGATAGCACGCGGTGTACCTACCGTGGTACGTTCTCTATGATCTGCTGAGTTTTAGACGGCCGAGGGAGTTGAATCCATCAGTCTCGGTGTCAGATCATGATCGTTTCGACGACTCTGCCCTACCTACCTATTTGATATATTGCTCGGCTACCACTCGGAGTGCCTACCGAAACCTTAGACGACTGACAACAACATTCCTAGAAGCATCTGACGGAATAGTCACGGTAGGCCCAACAGCAAGCCTTTCAAAAGCACTCTAGGCACTATGCTGAACGGTCTCTTTCTCGGCCCAACCCGAGCCTGCCTAGATTGAAAACTCAGAGTAGGGACCGTTGTTTTGTTGTTCAAGTCGTTGCTGACAGCATCTTGAACCGTGTCCAACTGTTACGTCTATATTACTTGCAATATCAGAATCCTGCTCGAGAAGCTCTCAACCTGGGCACCAACGCCTTAAAAATTTATCACTAGTCACATCTCTGGTAGCTTCCAACTGTCTTGTTTTGTGAAGAAGTCCTGGCTGAGATTGCCTCCGGTGGGGTGCTGTTGTCGACAGTACGTCCTAGCGGTCTATGCTCACAAGGACCAGCAACTCGGTTCTGGGCAGTTTGTAACCCGGATAGATAGACGGTAGATGTAAATGTATCTTCGAATTTCGTTTCCTAATTAATTCTCATAATCCCCTTCCCCCAGAACCTGCCTGCCGCAAAGTAGGATCATCCGGGACTCGCATCCGATAGACCGCTCGCTCATTGACCACCACATGCACCTCACGTTCCACTCGCCACAATGAACCATCTGTGCATCAACTCTGTCATGAGTCCCCGATTCCAACCGCTACACCATAAGCCACACATGCAGACACTGATCATGGGAGAACCTCCCCAGACCATATGCCCGATATCCACCTCTCCGCACGCAAATGCAACACCTTTACACCATACTCTAGATGCCCATCCATCCAGTCCTTGTTGAGCAAGGCTTGGCTCATGTCTCCTCTTTTCTTAACGAGGTCGATGGACCGAGCCGGTTGGCGATGATCGTGACAATCTTGTGTTACGCTGCCCTGGCTCCTCATCCTATCTCTTGGTGTACAGCATGTCCCAAGAGGTCAGCTCGATTCATGTATCGATGCTCGTAATCGGGTAGCCAGGTAGCATCGCTCGAGAACCTAGACCGTACCTGTGAAAGTACTTCTCTTGTCAGTGAAACTCCTGTATAGCGGGGTATGTTACCAGATATCCTACCATTTCTCAAATAATACCCGAGCCAATATGCCATTTCATCTCCTTTGATGTTCAACTGGTCCGAGTCCCCTTTCAAAAGAACTGCCTCCCGCTCGCCAACCTCACAAAGCTGTACGGTACGTTCTGCCCAACCAGCAACCTCAGCGTCTCAACTGTCGTAAAAGCCGTTACATCCGCCGCCCCATAAGCCGCGAACCCACATTGCTCAGCAATCAAACCCGGGTCCCCCTTCCGTGGGCCATGCCCCGAGCCGTCTGCCAGGTCCAAAAACACCCTTCTCGAGTTTTCCCTTCCCGCACCTGCCGCCCCTCGAGGCGGCGACCCGAACAGACGAACGAGCATCCCGACTAGATTACTCTTTTCCGGACCCAGAGCACTCACCACCACAAACGGCGAGCCGGCCCCCGCTCGTATAGACTCGGTGCCGTTGGCATTTACCGTACGGGCTCTCTGTATGCTCTCGAGGCTGTTGAATGGCTCGATAAGAAGGTCTTTGGCAAAGGCGGGAGGTGTTTTGAAGCCGACGGTGTAGACCTTACCGACCTTCAGGGCTTTGAGAGCGAATAAAGCACTGGCTGCGTCGTCGGCCGATGAGGCAAGTACCACAGCCGCGCAGCCAAAGTAGGCAGATGGAGCAAGATCACGGGTAAGGGTACTAAGGATACCTTTCCACGAGGCGTTGTCAAACACGAGAGAAGTGTTCGGTGGCAAGCCCGACTGCGTCGAGCCGACAGCACCCACGGAATCTCCGTTTTGCTGCCGAGGCGGGCTTGATGGTGTGGATGCTGAACTAGATGATGTGGCCGGCCGGACGACGATGGTATCAACCATCCCGATGAGTCGAGCGGCTTCGCTGAGAACCGGCCCGTTGCCATTGTTGAGTGATGCAAAGAAGCCTTTGCTCGTCGCCAGATTGGTGAGTGACATGGCTGGATTTAGGTAAGCACCGCCAAAGTTTCTTTGATTACACCACGTCTCGATGGAGGCAAGCCCTTTGGGTTGTCGCTCCACGACGGCAAAGTGATGTGGTAACCCAAGTTCGTTGAAGCATTTCTCATAGAAGGGTGCCTGTGGAATGGCACTCCGCATGCTCGGGCTAGTAATGCCATAGATGTTCTTCTTTGGCAGCTGTCCAACCAACGCCAGGGCCTGGTTGATCTCAGCTGCGCTCATCTGCCCCGGAGCTGCGATGATGGGCAGCAGAGGGTGGGTGATAGGAGTGAAGACCTTGTTTAGCGTCCGAGAGAACTGACCCGTTTCCCCCATGTTGACAGCAGACAGCGGTGGTGAATCGGGATATTCAGCCTTGATTTTTGACCGGAAGTATTCCAACTCAAAGTTTTCATTGTGGTCATTGATGATGGCAATCATTTTCACAATGTCGGCGTACCGTCGAGACTGGAGGAATATTGACTCGGCTCTCTGTGAGGGCCACTTGAAAGTGCCTGAGAAATCATGGAAGGCAGACATGATGCGACTGCTCCCGCGCTGCTCGTACAGTCTTCGTCGAATGGTTTCTGGGAGCCAGAGCTCGACGTCGATGTACTCAACGCCCCACTGAATCGCCCGGTAAAGATATTCATAAAACAAGTCTGGATTGTCCATCGGAAATCGGCCATTCTCTTTCGTACACCTTGTCGTGAATATGATTGGCAGTTCGGTCCTCTGGCGAAGAAGCATGAGCTGTTCGCCAACATAGCTCAAGCTTGGGATTTCCGAGAACCGTCCATTGCCCAGAGGCTCTTTCAAGAGATCAACTCGAATCTCGACAGCGTCTGAGCCGACAGTGAGGATGTCGATGTTTGGGAGCGCAGCATGGACATCCGGAAACGTTGTCGAAATGAAGTACGTCCTCGGTTTTGCCATTAGTGTTTCGTGGTGGCTAAGCTGTCCCAGGGTATGTGATACAAATCGTGTTAGATCTCTTCGGAAGAAGGAAGCTTCGGTATAAAGCCACTCGTAATCTGTCTGCGCTGACAGGTAGACGTCGGGAGGCATGCCCAGTGTTGTACAATGAGCGTTGATGGTCACGACCAGTCCCCTGTTCCGTGAGGCTATCTCAGCCTTTGCACTTTCCGCCGAGACCCCAATAACCCAATCCTGATCATCCCTGGTAACGTCCCGAATCCCTCCTTTCAGTCGGTAAGGCTTCCCGAGAACCTCAGCAAAGACGGCCACTATCTGCTCTTGGCCAGGACCATACATTATCACCACTATTCTTGCATCTCCTTGTTGCAAACCACCTCGAATCGTCATCTCATGTGATGCACGTGGTGCTCGAGTTTCAATGTCGATATCCATAGCTATGTGATTTCGTCCAAAACTTTGTCGTCGTCCTGGCGCGGGCAGCGACTCCAGTGGTTGAACAGCCGCCATCATGGCTGTGTCTGTTTTTCGACTCGTCGTGTAGCCGTAATTATAAGGGATCCGATGATCAGGGGCTCGTGTCGGTGCCCTCGCCTCTCGTCCCAGATTCCAACTGACTGCTCTATGCCGGCGATTCCAGTTCGAGCCCCAACTACGAAACGGCAGGATCCTTCTGAAGAGGCCTATTGCGCATGGCCTAGACTCCCGGGTTGAGGAAGCTGGCTTCTGATCTGGGTAAGTCCCGTTTGATTCGGTGAGCTGTGGGCGCTGAATAAGTAATCTATTGGGAATTGGGCGAATTCTTTTGCTTTTCAGTCGACGTATGAAGGTGGCCTCAGAAATGCCTCGGAAAGACAACAGACGTCGTGTTGGCCTGTCGGGAGTGTTCCAGCAAGTTTGGAGAAGACGTAATGTTCCAGTTCGAGCCAAGTCGTAGGTGGTTCGGTGCCAGAGCCTCACAATACAGCCGGTGATGACGGCGGGTAAAGATGAGACACGAGACGGAGCGGGCCAGAGCACTCAATGGAAAGATCCGGCGACATGTACGGGTATATCAGCACCTGGGTATCTGCCGCGTCATTTGCCTGGGAGATGGGACCTGGGAATCAACAAGAGACCGAGGGGGTTTGCAAGACATCTGACATTGGGGTTTCTGGAAGGTAGATAGCGTATATTGGGTCTTGGGACCGCCAAGCCAGTCGAAATATTTCGCCGACGTTTGTTTTACCGTCATCAGACGGATGGAGCACTGACGGCAGACCTGAACCAGACGAGCGAGCAAGCTGGGTCAACTCCCACGCTGGCCTGTCTACAATCGCATGTATTGGTGCTGCTAGCTGCCGGCCAGGGGGACGGGAACAGCGTGTGACTGGATTAAAATAGTGGAGTCTAGGTAACTGTCATCATAACTGGCTATTAACATTGGTAGTTCTTGTCTACGACACCCGATTGTGTTGGAAGACATACACACCCAATCCAGACGTGCCTGGATCTATCGTGGCGTCAGACTTGCCGTGACAAATGCCGTCTGCGATCGATACAAATTATCCATGGCCAGGTCCAATACCGCCTGGAACGAACGTGCCACGGGGCAGCAGCTGGACTATCGATGATTCCCACTGAAGGACCGGGAGGGACGATGGTAGGCGGGGAATCAACCGAACAGGTTCCTAGGAAATTACGCGAAGACGGTCCGTCAAGGCCAATTCATCCGGCGTTACGTTGTGGTCGGCACAAGCCGAACGGTTGAATACTGTAACGACCTTGTCCATTCACCTGGGAGCTGGAAAATGAGTGAGTGGTGATTTGCGAGAGGCGTTCAAGACAGGGAGCGAGTGCGAAGAACCCCACAGTTTCTCCAGCACCTGGAGAATCTCTCTTTAAAAGTCCGCCAATGAGAGTGCTCGGATTTGAGCCCATGCTCTGTTCGTGCAGATCTGATGGGGGGCCGATGCGCTAAAAGCTGGGGCAAGGACCGCTAAAAGGGCCCTTTCCCAGGGATTCCTGCACCCACTGAAGATCTTCGTCCACTCCTCCAACTTTGATTCAATCAGCACCCTTCTCCGACACCCAACAACCCAACAACCTGGGTTCATGCGGGCAACACCATGAACCATATCTGATACATTGGGTGGGCAGTGTCTAATTTTCCGTAAATCATCTGCCTCTATCTCGCTATCTCGTTCCGGAATGCTTACTTCCATCCACTCCCTCAGCCCTAAGCGCAGCTGACTGTCGACCATAAGTTGAGGTCGTCACCGTTATGGAAGATTGATTCCCCTTCCTGAAACGGGCAACTCACAACATGGCCCTGCTCCCGTTTCACCCAAGGATCGCCTTTCCCGACTTCAGGCTGAATAGACCCAAACTTCCGTCAAAGGCAAATTCCGTGTGGGATGGTACTATAGTGATTGCTTCAACCTTACCAGCTGTGGGGAGCCAAGCTGGGTAGAAGTTCGCATCGTTTCAATGGGAAGACAGGCCGTCGAGATCTACCCGGTTTCTTTCCCACAGATTACCTTGCATCGAGACGGTCCGCGAATTGTACATGACGAATAATACTCCGAGGCATCAAACGCCCAGCATGCTAGCGTGACATGATGATAGCTTCACCTGTGTTATCTTGTGGATAAGTAATCCATCTTCCTGGTCTGCAGGGCATGAATTTAGATTCCTCGTGGCAAATGTTGCTTTGTTGGCTTCCAAGCATTCCGACTGCTGGAAAATCTCGGCGTTGTTCGCTACCAGTTTGTCAATTTTCATGGGGGTCAACGTCTCGGCCCGAGATATCGCGACGTTATGCGACGCAGGTCTGGACTGGGCCATGCAGAAAGAGGCCGAACAGCTTATTCGACAATTTGTCATGCCACGTCTAGTTGTCATCATATCACGTTCACTTGAGGACATGTGATGATAAGGCCCGAGGTATTCAGCTCAAAATAGAGTGACAATGAAAGACATTGTATCAGAGTCTTGTTACGTCGTGAAGCTGTCCTCAAAATGAGAGCCTCATGTAGCAGGTCTTACGATGAAGAAGGTAGAGCTCAGCTTTACATACCTTATTAGACTGGGTCACACATTAAGGTTTTACAGTGTGACCTTGATAAAATTGTATTTCTGTTTCATAGAAACACAACAAGTTGGCCCACCGGTCAAAAGAATTTCAGATACATCACTCCTCTCAAAACCATTCCTCTTCGCGCTATCCGAAAGCCTTCCAGTTCCCTCCCACCTCCATTCTTCCTAAACAAAATCACCACCCCCCCTTCAATCCCTTCTCAATCTCCTCAAAAACCTCAACTCCTTTCACCCCTAAAGCAGTACCCACCCCAACAACCCCCGCCCCAGCAGCCCTCATCCTCTTGTACCCCTTCTCATCCTCCACACCTCCAATCCCAATTACAGTGATATGCTTCAAACTCGGTCTCTCATCCAACATCCTCCGAATAGTAGCCACATTCCCCAGGGCCAGCGGGTGCAGCGCCGCCCCGGCCATCCCCCCAATCCCGTTACCTGGCAGAACAGGGTCGCCCTCGGGTGAGAGAACGAGACATGACCCTAGGGTGTTGGTGCATGTTATGAAGGAGACTTGATCACCTTCCTCTTCGAGGGCAGAGATGAGTTCGTTGTATTCGGAGGCGTGGGTGTAGGGTGGTGTTTTGATGCCGAAGGGCAGGCGTGGTAAGTCTGGTCTGAGTTTATCACGCATCGCGAACCGCAGGCGGCGAAAGTACTCGACCAGTGCGTCTTTAGAGTACGCGGGAGGAGGTTTGTTGGGTATGTTGGGGCAGGAGAGATTGATTTCCATGTAGATGTGACCGGCGGTTATATACTCGGACAGGTAATCGGCGATGCATGTATAGCATTCACTGACCTCGGTCGGGGTGCCCGTGACTGAGATGATGAAGGGTTTGATGGGCTGAGTACCAGAGCAAGTAGTATAGATCTTGCATATCCATTGCATATATTGAAGTAGAGCGTAAGGGCTGTAGCCTAGTGTGTTCAAGCTTGCTTTTTGAGCAGGAGCTTTGCTGGCTTCTTGGGGGGTTGGGTTGGTGGATTTTGAGGTTTCGGGATTAGAGGGATCGAAGAAGGTGTATCGATGAATAGCGTCATCGTGCTTGAAGCCGTCCAAAGTAGCGGTTCGAGTTGTAACTGCGCCTGTGGAAGGGCAAAGATACAGCCGCTCTAAGTCCACATCGCCGGATGCCCATGGGTTAGCCGAGTTGATCAATGGCGGGTTGATTTTGATGGGCGGTGGTAGTTCCGACATGGTTGATCGCTGAATATATGTTGGAGTTCTGTCTGCTGGGTGTAGTTGAAAGTTGTTGTCTTGAATTCGGCGGGGTTAGATGGATAACTTGAAGATAAGAGCTGCACCCCGCATCAAGTGTGTGGGGTCATCACAGCAGTATGAAGACATCAAACGAGCTTCAAGTCAACCACGGCGAGAAGTTGGTGGTCAAAAGTAATTTTATATATTTTTTTTCTCATTCATATCATCGACTAGAGCATATCATCAATGCCCTTGTCAGCATCTTTCTTGATCAACTCGACCATGCCCTGTCAACAGTCAGCATGTTATCCAATGAACCTTCAGAAGTCCACTCACCTCAGGCATAATGGGTTTTCCATCCTCAGTCTTAACGTAACGGAATGGCATCTCTGTGCTCTCATACTCGTTGAACTTGAGTTCGGGAAAGTCGACGTAGGGAATGTCTTTCAACGGTGCTGTGGAAACGTTAGTAAAGGTCATTGTGTAGAAGAGAGGGTTTCATACTCTTGCCCTCAACCACCAGACGAGTTACACGGACTGCAGTGTCTGTGGTCATCTGGACGGGCCCGAGACGACGGCCCTCAAAGCCCTTGGCCCGCAACTCGGATGTTCTGTCTGTAACCGAGTTAGACAAGGCATTATCGATCCTTTAGCAACTGTGGCAAATACCTCTAGGGGGGTCATCACCTATTATTTTATTAGCAAGTATTTTGATGTCAAGCTTGGCTCATAACATACCAAGAATTCCTCCAAACAGGAAAACATCAAAGTTGTCCGCATCTTCAGGGGCAAGATCACTCTTCCCCTGAGGGTCAAGAAGGCATACTCTAGACTTCTTGTCCGCATACAACTCCTCCACACCCCGCCTCTCAGCTGTGAACGAGGGGATGGCAGCCAAGGCGTCTGGGACCTTGAACTGTGGGTGGAGAGACGAAAGGAAGAACTTGGACCCAGTCTCTTGCGACTCGCGCGCGATGGTGATATACTCGAGTTCTGACCAGGGTCCAAGCTCCTCGTCCAGGTGCTCAACGATGTACGTTTTTCCGGCCATAGCGCTGAAACTTGAATCAAACCCTCACAAGATGCTCAGTTAGGAGATAAAATGGTGGAA
The DNA here is from genome assembly GCF_000226545.1 of Podospora anserina S mat+. Lineage (NCBI taxonomy): Eukaryota > Fungi > Ascomycota > Sordariomycetes > Sordariales > Podosporaceae > Podospora > Podospora anserina. The sequence continues at coordinate 3,490,963 of NW_001914858.1, forward strand.
AGTACACAAGTGAAGGTCGGAAATGTGCAATTAAACGGCATCGATAATTTTTAGCTCGTGGGCGCCCGATGCCAAGAACGGAGCCGGCAGATCGGCGCGCCCCACAGAAGGTCTTCCGAAGCCACCGGCGCTCCCCTGCAGCCCCGCGCCGCTATGTCCTCCCCTCCCCTCAAGACACTGTTCCAGACTGCGCAACAACGACGCTTCTTCAGTGCCCTAGCCACCGGATAGAGCCACATACCTACACCGGATACCGTTGCGCAAAGCCTCGACGAAGAGTAGCACAGGCGCCCGGGGATATTAGAGTTGCGGGCACATTATTCAGACCCGAATCCGGGAACGTGGCACAGGGAGAGCTTTGTTGGTCTTGCGCCTGGGGCCCTGCCTGTTGGACCCGGCGCGGTGAAACACGTACCTTGACTGGGCTGCCTGCCTACTATCTCGGGCAACTTTTTTACCTTATCCACGCATTGGTTCTGTCTACTCTTGCGAAATAGCTACAACCTGTCTTCTATTACCAATTATTTCAATCCCGTGGTATTCGTGTGGGACTATTACCTCCACGTTTCTTCTTACATTCCCTTGTTTGGCCTAGGTACCAGTGATAATCAGCAACGCCAAGCTCAGCTTGCAGTCGTCAGCCCGCCCCAGCCCACTGCAACCCGCCCCTGTCTTAGGACAGATCTGTCCATCCATTGGAAAAGTATCCCGACAAACCTCCATCGTCGGTTTCGCAGAGAACCTCACGTTATTTGACTGCCTTTTTTGGTCCCCGATGACCGCCGCTGCCGTCACCAGGTAGCCAGATATACAGGCTCTCTTCAACATTCGTTGCGCCGGTCTGAGGACCCTCGCGACTGGGGAATCATGGCTGTTGGACGGTCCTTGGCGGGCTGGAGGCGTCTACCATCCATCGTTACCGCCGCCGCCGTCGCCCTCTCATGGACGGCGACACTAGCTGTCGCCGATGTCAAGGCGGCCGGTGACTACTTTGTCCATTCACTTCCAGGGGCGCCGCCAGGTCCCCTGGTGAAGATGCATGCTGGGTAAGGAGTCTTGTCTCCAGTCCAAACCAGGGATGTCCTCAACTAACATATGTGTCTGCTTGCGCGCGTTAGGCATATCGAGATAACACCCGATGTCAATGGCAACATGTTCTTCTGGCACTTCCAAAATAAACACATTGCGAACAAGCAACGAACAGTGATATGGTTGAACGGCGGCCCCGGCTGCAGCTCCGAGGACGGTGCCCTGATGGAGATTGGCCCGTATAGGTTAAAAGATAAGGACACGCTGGTGTACAACGAAGGAGCATGGAACGAGTTCGCCAATGTCCTCTTCGTCGATAACCCTGTCGGCACGGGGTTCAGCTATGTCGACACCAACGCTTATGTACGCGAACTCGACGTTATGGCTGACCAGTTTGTTACTTTCCTGGAGAAGTGGTTCAAGCTGTTCCCCGAGTATGAACACGACGATGTAAGTTGAGCTCCTGTTTTGAGCCAGAAAATATGGCTCTAATGTGTTATTCAGATATTTATTGCTGGAGAATCCTACGCCGGCCAGTACATCCCCTACATCGCCAAGGCTATCCTTGAGCGCAACAAGAAAGGCGGCGAGTCCTCCTACAAATGGAACCTCGCCGGTCTCCTCATTGGCAACGGCTGGATTTCCCCTCCCGAACAATACGAAGCCTACCTCCAGTTCGCCTACGAGAAGGGCATCGTCAAAAAGGGCTCCGACGCCGCCTCCAAGCTCGAAGTCCAACAGCGCATCTGCTCCAAGCAGCTGGCCGTCGGCCCCGCCCTCGTCGACAACACCGACTGCGAGAAGATCCTTCAGGACCTCCTCCAGCTAACCGCCACTAGCAAAGGCGGCGAGCAGCGTTGCGTGAACATGTACGACGTCCGGCTGACCGACACCTATCCGTCATGCGGCATGAACTGGCCTCCCGATCTCGACGCCGTAACCCCTTACCTCCGCCGCAACGACGTAATCCAGGCCCTGCATGTGAACCCGAACAAAGTCACCGGCTGGGTGGAATGCAACGGCCAGGTCGGCGCAAACTTCAAGCCCTCTTCCAAACCCTCGGTTGAACTCCTCCCCGACCTGCTAAAAGAAGTCCCCATCATCTTGTTCTCCGGCTCGGAAGATCTAATCTGCAACCATTTGGGCACCGAAGCGCTGATCTCCAACCTGCAATGGAACGGCGGAAAGGGCTTCGAAATCACCCCCGGCACTTGGGCCCCCAGACGTGACTGGACCTTTGAGGGCGAAGCAGCTGGCTTCTGGCAGGAGGCCCGCAACTTGACCTATGTAGTCTTTTACAACAGCAGCCACATGGTCCCGTTTGACTACCCCCGCCGCACAAGAGACATGCTAGACCGGTTCATGGGGGTGGACATCTCCTCCATCGGCGGCAAGCCCACCGACTCCCGCCTCGACGGGGAGAAAGTCCCCGAAACCACCGTCGGCGGGGTGGCCGGTAACGGCACCGACGCGCAGCAAGCAGAGAAGGAAAAGCTCGACACGGCCAGGTGGGAAGCCTATCGCAAATCAGGGGAGATCGTCCTGGTGATTGTGGCGTTTTCGGCAGCGGGATGGGGGTGGTGGGTGTGGAGGGAGAGGAAGAAGAGGAGGGGTTACATGGGGGTGTCTGGGGGGGAGAATATCTCGCCTTCTGGGGAAGCGAGGGGGAGGGAAGGGTTTAGAGACAAGCGTTCGGCGGCGGATTTGGAAGCGGGGGATTTTGACGAGAATGAGCTGGATGATTTGCACATGAGGACGCCGACGACGGTGATGGGTGGGGAGGGGAATGATCCCAGGTATAGTGTGGGCGCGGCGAGCGAGGATAGTGAGGATGAGGAGGACGTGAAGGGGAAGGGGAAGGAGAAGATGTCGGGTTGAGTCTAGGTCATATGGGGTTGGATGGGCAGAATCAAAGCCTTTTTGATACTACACAACAACTGGAACAACAGGAGTGAATCGGAAAGAAGGATTACAGAGAAAGGAAAGGCTGGTTGGTCGGTTGGTTTCCTGGTGTTTCAGGCGGGGGGTTTAACAAATGTCAATTTGAGCTCGTCTTTGCGCACGGCCTTTACAGTTCACGTTGGCATAAACAGCACATATATATACACTATCACACTCGAAGGCATTGCTTGCAAGCGACTGAAACGTGAGAACAACGTGGGCATATATTGGTGGCTGTCGCCAACCTGGATAGAAACTATCAATCAAGCATATTTGTGTTTCTATCTGGAGCTTATTCTCCCGCTAAAGTGCTTCAGTTCAGACATGTGCCTTCAGAGGTCTTGCCATATTCCAGCTGTTGCTGTCCCACAATTTACAATGCCCGTCCGCTGCATCCTTTTAAGACGCCCAGTCAAGCCTGGGATTAAACCCGCCTAATAAATGTCCCAGAGTAGTTTGATGGCCTTGTGGCCGAAGCGATGTCTTCGCTCGCCAACCCTTGGTCTTACTGACGGGATATTGAACTGCGCTGTTGGGTAGGCTTTGTTTATCGTTGTTGGTTGGGGTATCATTCTTGTCATTATCGCCTTCTTCAACTCGTTCAAATCTGAGCAGTGTTGTTGAGAATCTTGACTTGTTCGCCGGGCTTGAAGGCAGGGAGGCCAATATAGGGGCAGTCTGCGCATCTGAAAGCGTCACCGAGGTAACAGCTATTGCAGGAGCCAGTCTTGCCCTGGACGGTAAAGTCAAGTTCGCTGAGATCCTCAGACTTGAGCTTCAAGGTGGCAAGACCCTTCTCGGCCTTCTCACGACGGGCCTTGTCTTCGGCGGCTATTCTCTCGGCGAGACCACACGTGCTAGCAGATGTTAGTTTATTGTGCTTCGTATTGATGTTGAAGAAATGAGAAACATACCAGTCTTTGCAGGCTCTCCTCTTTTTGCCCGGCTGAGGCGCACACTCAGGAGGCTGCTGAATGGGACGCTTCAGATCCGCCTCAGTCAAAAGAGTGTCCTCATCAATGACATCGTCGTCGTCCTCGGCATCAAGATCCAAGTCATCACTGAAATCGATGAAACCAACCCCAGCAGGACCCTTGGATACTGGTGCTGGTGCCGGTGCCGGCGCTGGGGCAGCAGCAGCCTTCTTGCCAAAGCTGAGAGGGACACTTCCATCAGCGTTCACCTTCTTCGCCCCAAACCGCAGAGGTACAACCTCCTGCTCGGCATAATCAGGCTTAGTATACCCATCATCCCCCAACACCAACCCCGCCAGAATCGCCTCCTTCTCCTCTATCGAGTTGCCCTGTCCCAAGCTGCCGTCCTCGCTCCTCAAGGTACCACCAGCCTTGAGTGCCGGTACAACCTTGCCCCAGATCTCCCTGTTGGACAAGAGAGGGGACACCTCGCTGCGGCGGCTTCCGTCGGGGTCGGTCAGGACGAGGATAAGGTCGTAGGTCTTGGCGGGGAGGCTGACTAATCCAGCAGCGAGACGGTCGAGCATCTGCAAATCGGTGGACGACCGATCATAGACGGAGAACAAGGAGGTGAGGCGGTCCTCGCGGGATGCGATCGACGGGGGCGCAAGCAGGAGGGTTCGATCGCCAGAATCGCCCTTTGCGCTGGCAGCCGCCGCAGCGTGCGCGGGGCTGAAATCAAAGTCGGGAGTTGTGTCGATCATGACGGCGGCTGGAGGCATCTCGCCGGTGTTTTCTTGGTTTCTGGAATGAAAAGAGGCTGCTCCGAGAAATGAAACAAAGTAGAACCCAGGAATAAGGAAGCAAAAAATGATTGCGGATCGTGCCTGATTTGTATTGTTAATCCTGTCGTGGGGGCGGCAGGAGGTCGAGGCAGTGGATGGAGGGGCAGTTTAAGGATGCACAATTCTCTTGACCAATAATATTGAAGCTTATAAAGCGTTGCCACTAATACATTGTGTGGACAGTGCAAAAGATTAGATCTTGCACGCCATGTGGCATGATATTCGGCGGTTACCACACAGTGTGACTCACGGCTGATTACAGTGGGTTTTCTGATTCTCCCGTTCCCGCGGAGGGGGACTTGGAGATATCGTCATCAATGTGGGAGCCGATTTCGGCCATTTGGGGTATCTAGTATCGATAAGAATTACGAATGTGCACACTAGTATAGGTAAACTTTACTTCATCAGAGGCTGTCTGTGACGGTCCTGGCAGGAAGGAAGTTAAAGTCGATGTGAGATGTCAGCCGGCACTGGTCAGGCCCGCCCCGCAATCAACCTTGGAAGCGCCGTCAGATCCGGTGAATTCAGGGACCGATGTTTGGAAGTGAGGTGGAAACAGTTCCCCGTTACTTTGTGGATATCCGGTCTGTCACAGCCTGACCTGCTGGTGACGGGACTTTCGGAGAAATGCGGTCGTCTGGTTCGCTTTCCATGGATTTCGAGAGTCTGGACCGTTGCAGCTGGCCTCAGCTGGGGCGTGTCTAATCGAGTCATGGAGTGACACCTCACAGCCGTTTGACTGGCAGACCTGGGGGGACGAATTGGATGACGAGATTGGCTGAGTCCAGCTGGCCTGATCATGTCGTTGCAGCTCTCCAAAGATGACAGCTTTCAACAATTTCCAATTCCGGTCTATCGACCAAACAGAATTGCATGTTTGTTTCACGTATCAAGGGTTCTGGAGGAGGAGAGAAGCTTCCAGCCGGCATTGGGACCTGTCATTGAATTCCGGCGGGCACCCGTCAATCAGATGGACTAGCCGTTTATGGTATGGCTTTCCCCGCATTTTGTACCAGCACAGGAGAGCACAGGGGATCGCTGAGACCTTCAAATGTGGGGACCTGACATCACAAACGTACCCTCATTGAGCACTTCACACCTCGACACCTCACAAAGAAAAGGTGAGCAAGAATAGCAGGAATAGCCTGTGTCAATTGGGAATGCAAATCCCACTATGGCTAAATGGAACGAACACCAGCCACTAGACAGCCGGGGCCCAAGACTTTGCAGAATGGCGAGCAAATCACGTAATGGCTGCTGTCCAAAGTCAGCCCAGACTCATGGCCTCTTACATGCTAATCACGCGACTCCCATACAGCGCCTCGTAGACTCCCCACCACGCACCGTACCGCGTTGCCCCCTGTTCTTTCCCTTTGAGGATGCTCGCCTGATCAATGCGAGCCGTGACTGGCTGCTCCTTTTCCTTCCACAGCTTCCCAACCACTGACCTCTCCGGACCTCTGTCGGGCCTTTAAAGTCAAGAGCTCCCATCCCTCTCCTCGACACCCCGTTTCTTTCATCCAGCATTCAGACATTAATTCATCCATTGATCATCCACCATCTCGGATACCATCATCCAACCCATCTCAACATCAACTGATAACCTTGCTCGACTCACTCGAGACTCGCCCCTGAACTGGTACACCAGCTTTAGTGACATCACAGCTCCTCACAGAGTATGTATCGCCAGCCCGTCTCCTGCAGCACAGCTCCCCTTACCCGAGCTTATCACTCTCAACCCCGCATCTCTTTGTGTGACGCTGACCCTCTGATCGTCAGAGAACAACCTCTCCACCCAACAAGTCCAATTATCTTCGAACAACTTCACTCTAGTACTCTCTACCTTTACACATCCATCACACATCATCAAGAGTAAGCTTCATCACTGGCATTGACTCTAGGATCAATAGCATCAACCATTGACAACCCTTCCTGCAGTGACTCGCTCCCACAAGTTCAATGACAAGGACCACAGCATGGTGGCCCCCGTCACGGGTCACACCCAGCAACAAGTACCCAAGTTCTTTGGCAAGCATGGCTTTGCCGATGCCGACCCCAAGAAGACCAAGAAGAACGGCGGTGGTAAGGGCAATTGGTATGTCTTATTTCACCCTACCTCCTCTTACAGCTTAGAATATCACTAACACCAATTCTTTCAGGGGCCCTGTTGGCTTAGAAGCCGAGGATGAAGAGTTCAACTTTGTCCACACCCGCCGCCGCTCCAACAGCAGCAGCGTCTCCAGTCACCCCGAGCACTTCAAGTCCAAGTTCGAGATCAACGAGCCTGAGCCTGTGTTTGAGGAGGACATCCATGGAGCCATGGAGGAGGAGGAGGAGAAGGACAGCAGCCAGTCCAGCACCTCGAGCAGCAAGCCCGAGGACATGTAAGATCACACAGGGGAAGATCATTCATGACGCGTGAGGACAGTCACCCGCGAATTCTTGCGTGCGGGAATCCATGCTTTTTGTTCAGCATGGCGGAAGGTTCGTTGATACCCTTTAGAGGTCTGATATTTAGATCTGGCGGGGAGGATGCTTGCCTTCTATCTGGCTACCACACCTTTCTCATCTCCAACGAAGGCGGCTGGGATAGCTGCGCTGTACTAGTATTTATTTATTCAATTGATTTCTAAGAGTCTTGAGATTTGTATTCTGACTCCTGGTGCCTGATATGATGACGTAGTCGTTTCGAGAAAAGATAAACCCAGATTGTTTGCACGTAGCTCATTGTCGTTCATTGGTTCAAATGATAAATACAGGGAACAGAATCAGTAACTGTATATCCTCCTCACCATCGCTCTGTTCCTCCTTCTCTTGGTCTCTTCATCCACCTCAGCATCCTCTTCCGGTCGTCTTGTAGCAGGCTGCAACGCCTTGCCAATCGGCTCCTCATCAAAGTGCATGCCTCTGTAGTCCGTCACCGTTCGTCCCAACTGTGCGGCAACATTCGCGGCTGGTCTCGTTGGCTTCCCATCCACTGTCATTTTCCCTATTCTCAACAACCCCTTCCCGCCACGAATAGGATCACGAAGATAGATCGATCCTGTCTCCGAATCGGGAAAATACGCCGTCTGGATAGACAGACGCCACTCCTTTTTCCTTTTGGGTTGTTGTTGACCCCCATCTACTCCCGCAGCAGCATCAACGGATGAAATTTCTCCCCTCTCCAGCGCAACAACCCGCTCAAACATCTCCAACGACTCTGGCTGCGGGGGGTACCACTCCGGCACTTGCTGCTCGTCGTCCCCGATCTGAAGCCACTCCAGAACAGGGACTTGCTCCTCCGCCCAGGGGTCTTCTTTGCACCTTTCCAGCGCGGAGGCCACCTCGTTTGCGACGGCGGGTGGGAGGTCGGGGGAGGTGAGGTCGAGGATGTAGGAGATGTCGTCGCAGCGGCTGGTTTATTCTGTTCTTTTTTTGGGGTGCGGACGACGAGTTTGGACCATAAGGGGCCGAGGATGTGGTGTTGGTGGGCGATGTCTTCTAGATGGGGGGCGGAGGAGGGGAGGTTGGTAGAGAGGGTTGAGATGGAGGGGGTGAGCCAGGGAATTTGTCTGGCTACTGTGCGGATTTTGGGGGCGTGTCGGATGGGATAGGGGGGTTGCCAGGAGACGTCTTTGTGGGGTGGGAGGTGGAAACCGGATGAGAGGGAGGAGACGAGCATGGAGGCGCCGAGGGGGGCGAGGAGTGAGGTGAGGGAGGTAAGGGTTGAGTTGGGCGGGATGGGGATACCCGGGAGGGGGGTTTGGGATAGGACGGTGCCGGTGTCGAAGGAGTGGGGGGAGAGGGTCTGGATGGAGACGCCGGTGTGGGTGTAGCGGTTTAGGAGGGCGTAGTGGAGGGGAGCAGGACCGCGGAGGCTGGGGAGGGGGGTTAGTAAGGGGTGGTTAAAGCGTAAGGGTGAGGGTGACATACTCGGGTAAGAGGGAAGGGTGGACGTTGAGACCGCCGTATTCTGCTTGGTTTAGGAGCCGTGGTGGGACAAAACGGCCGAATGAGACAGCGATGATGAGGTTGATGCATTTCTTCATCTATTCAAGCGGAATGATGGTTAGCTTTGAGATGTAGCAAGCTCAAACAGGGGCACTTACAAACCAATTTGTGAAAGTGTCGTGTGGTAACGTTGATAGAGGAAGACCAAGTTCCCTGGCTACTGATGCTATTGGGACTGCATATTTTTTAATTATATGACAGGTCTTCAAAAGTCATCAGGTCAGGACATACCTTCAGTCACTTGCTTCAATCCTCTCCCGGTGGGCTTCGATGGCCGAACCAGCACATCAATAGACTCGATAAGACTTGGATCATCTTTGTGCTTCTTGTGAAGAGCTTTTAGCGAGTGACAACTGAACTCATCTGAGCCACAAAACAAGATTCGTAATGGATTGCCGCGTTGTGTACTGTATGTTGCAATGCTCAGTGGTCTTGCAACAGACCGTCGAAGTGGTCGTGAAGATGCCAACCACAGCATTGTGGTGGATTTCGCTGTTTCAACAGTAAACTTATTCAAAATTCAGAGCCTCGAATATGCAGATCTCTTATTGATTGGCGGAAATATGTGTAAGCGATAACAGGTCTTGAACGACAAGTGGAAGCTGTACCTGTTGTGAGTGAGTGAGTGAGTGAGAATGCTTTAAGTGAGAGATCAAAATGAGTGGGCCACGAACTTTGAGAGCTCTGCCCCCTGCAAGCCCGGACCCTGCTGATCCACCCTTGGCATTCCATCCCCCTGGAGCTTCCTTGTGCCAGCTCAAAAGATACGGTCAACATCACCAAAGTGAAACACCCGCCATGTTTGTTTCTTATCTGCTTGTACATTTTTATAGCTATGACCATGGCCTCAAGGAGCTTTCTAACCGACCGGCAGGCTGAAGAGCTGTGTGTTTCCCCCCACCAATAAACCCTCTATTATCTCTATCCCAGAAAAAACATGACATAGATAGCTAACCAAAATCCAGACACAAATCCATCATCGCCTACCTCACCTCCCTCAACCTCGCCACCACAGCCAACACCCTCCGCGCCGAGCTCAACCTCCCCGAAGAAACCTTTGACCTCGCCAAAGCAAAACAATACGAAGGCCTCCTCGAAAAGAAATGGACCTCGGTCATCCGCCTCCAGAAAAAAGTCCTAGACCTCCAAGCAGAGAACGCCCACCTCAAGAACGAGATCGAAAATGCCGGTCCTTTAGCCCTGTCGAGAAAGAACCAGGACCCAGCCAATTGGCTCCCCAAGGGACCGCCACGATACACCCTCGAAGGCCACCGCCTGCCCATCACCTCGGTAGCCTTCCATCCTGTCTTTAGCTCTTTGGCCTCGGCATCAGAAGACAACACGATCAAAATCTGGGATTGGGAGCTCGGAGAGTTGGAAAGGACACTCAAAGGGCACACCAAGGCAGTCTTAGATGTGGATTTTGGCGGGCCGAGGGGGAATACCCTCCTTGCAAGCTGCAGTTCCGACATGAGTATTAAGCTGTGGGATCCGGCGGATCAGTACAAGAACATCAGGACACTACACGGCCATGATCATATTGTGAGCTCGGTGAGGTTTGTTCCTGCGAATGGCACTGCTGGGGCGGGAGGGAATTTGCTCGTGAGTGCGAGTAAGGATAATACGCTGAAGCTGTGGGATGTGACGACGGGGTATTGCGTCAAGACGATTGAGGGGCATAATGACTGGCCGAGGGCGGTGGCGCCGTCGGCGGATGGGAGGTGGCTGTTGAGCACCGGGAGTGATAAGGCGGCTAGGTTGTGGGATATTGGGGGGACGGAGCCGGAGTGTAGGGTTGTTATGTTTGGGCATGAGAATTTCAACGTATGTGTCCCCATTTTTGTAACCTTTCGTCTCTGATTTGATATACTGACGTGGGTCTGATAGTTGTGCTGCGAATTCGCACCCTCAACTTCATACCCCCATCTCGCCCGCCTCGCGGGACATGAAAAGGTGCCCCCGGCAAACAGTGCTGCCGAGTTCATGGCGACGGGCTCGCGTGACAAGCAAATACGGCTGTGGGACAGGAGGGGACAATGTATCAAAGTGCTAGAGGGCCATGACAACTGGGTCCGAGGTCTGGCCTTTCATCCAGCAGGCAAGTTTTTGATCTCGGTAGCAGATGACAGGACGATGCGCTGCTGGGATTTGAGCCAGGATGGGAAATGTGTTCAGACCCTCTCTGGCATGTTTGACGGGTTCGTGAGCTGTGTGAGGTGGGCGCCGGGAATCACTAAGGATGGGCTTGCTGGTGGGGATGCTGGTGATGGCACGCCGAAGAAGAAGACAGGTGCCGAGGCGAATGGCGGGGTGCAGATGCGGTGTGTGGTTGCGACTGGGAGCGTGGATGGGACGGAAGGCAAGGTGAGGATATTTGCCAATTGAGTCTTTGGGACCAATGCAGTGTCGAAGCGGGCAAATGGCCAACATAGAGTATGAATAGGGTTTCAGGCAACATCATCAGCATCATTCGCATTCAGCATATTAGGGGTATGCTATAGTAAGGTCGTTGCCGTGGGTGGCTACAAGAAAGCGTTAATGTTAATGTTTACACATTTATCGTTGTTACTCTTCCACTTTGATGTGTTGTTCCTCCACATGTTGTTCTGGTAGTGGCTCTGGTACTGGTTGTGCTGGTGGTTCTGGCTGTTTCTCGGGCACTTGCGGTTCTGGTGCGTCCTTGACAACCTGCCACCGATATGCAACCGCCCACCTCCCCAGCCCACCCTCTAGTTCAACGTCCCAAGCAGGCGGCACAACGGCCACCACCGTCCCAACAGCTAGACGCTCCTGTCCGTTTCTTTTATCCGTACTGCGCCGATCTAGACCATGATCAACTCTTTCCAAGGAGCCTATCCTCCCATCACCAGCCAAAACAGCTTGCATACCAGGTGTTCCTACTCGCGCGTTAGGTAAAGCCGCACTGATGAGACTTAACCCCTCCCCTCCTCTCTTTACATCCTCCACAGTTAGTTGGACTGCCCCTGGTGGTAATGGTTGTGGCGCGTCGGCCTCTTGTTTGACAGGGGTGTCTGTATATTCTGATGTTTTTTTCACCTCAATAAGCCAATTTTGGAGTTCAGCCGCCAATCCATTGGTGAGATACTGGCCCTGCCCCCGACGATTGCGGCCCCGGCGAGGTTTGGGTGGAGAAAAGAGATCAGGATTTATGTTCTGGATGGAAAACTTCTTCGAGTCGGAAATAGGCGAGGTGGATGTTGGTGGTGATAGGGGTTGCAAAAAGCGAGGTGGTGGGTAAAAGATTTCTTTCCTTGCAGGTCTGGTGTCTTTGTCTGGCGGTGGTTTAGCTTCTGAGTCGGACTCGCTGTCGGATTTTATGTTCAGAGGGGAAGAGTGAGGTATTGGGGGTTCGTCATCATCGTCATCAGAGTAGATGGTGATGATGTGGTCGATTTCTGGGTCATCGTTTGGGGGTAGCTCATTGTCTGAGTCCGAGTCGATCGGAAAGGCAGAGCTTGGAATCCATTCTTCCTTTGGTTCGAGGTCGGGCTCTGATGTGGCAATGGATATTCTTCTCCTTTTTGGTAAGGGGCCGGGGTCAACCTCCTCGTCATTGTCCCCTGGCTCTGGGAGAGAAGACTGTGGGACAAGAGACGAGTCTATGTCGATTGTTTCTGGTAAGTTGTCTCGGACAGCAGTTGTTCTTGATGGTGACGGCTCCTCTTCATCATGTCGACTACGCTCCTGATCTTGAACGGGAGAACTATCTTCTATAAGAAGTTCTTGTGTAGCGCGAGCTCTCGATGCCTTGGCCTTGAGAGCCAACGCAGGAGTTGAGTAGGGCGCGGCATGGCTGAGATGCGAGAGCGGTTTTGTGGTAGATGAAAATTTTGGAGTGCCGTAGAATCTATAAGGTGCAGCCGAGCTTGACTGGTTTGGTGTTCGGCCGTGAGGTTGATGTGTGCCTGGTCGTTTTGAGAGCAGGAACCGAGAGGGTGCTGGTGTCTGATTGATGTTAGTGGTCATCTCATACGCGATTGAAAGAGAACTTACTGCTGGCGATGGACCCATCTGATGAATCAATACAGGATGAACAAATCAGTCACGGGTGTACTTAGTATACGGTTCCTGAACAGATCAAAATCATTCATCATTAAGGTTGTATATCTGGAAAACTGTAACAGGCAGCACCCAGTGCTCGAGTTGATGAGTGAGCGGCCAACAGCGGTGATCCAGCCTTCCCCTAACCCTGCGCGTCGTCAGCATTGGGAACTGGCTACGGTGGGCACAACGCCAACCAGTTTGGTAACTTTTGTTTCCACTCTTGGCCCAAGCTCCCAACCCAATTTGTAAAAGCACTTTAACAACAAGCCCGACCCCACTCCGCGTCATGTTAGCGCGCCGCGTCCAGGGCGTCGCGTAAACTCTTGAAGGCTTGCCTTCAGCTGCCTGGTCTCCCCCACCAACTCATTCTTTGTCCACAGCATCCGCCAACAGACCACCGCCAAAATCGACCAAATTTGCCACTTCACCGTATACCCAAGGAAGACCCCTTCAGCTGGATGCAAGATAGAACACTTCTACCAAAAAAAAAGACAACACCAGGCGCCATGTTCGCTATGGTTGACCCAGCCGTGAACAGCGGTTTCCAAAGTTTTGGCGGTAACAATCAGCACAGCAGTTTCGTCTTTTCAAGTCCACACAAGCCAGCCAAATCATCACCTCTCTCTTATGCCCCCATGAGGATACCTTCACCGACATTGCCATCAGACGATGCCCCTGACATGATGCTTTCGTCCCCTCTTGGTCCCTCGTCAGATTCATCCCATCTTCGCATGAGCCAGTCCTCGCCAATACGGTCCTCATTTGACAATAATGAGAGCTCCGGACCACAACCAAAGTTCAGATTTGCCAATCGGAACCCAGCAAAGAACAGCAATCCTCTAGTCAAAAAGCGGAACGATGTACAAGACTCGAGACGAAGACTCTTTCTCAATAATGTACGGCAGAGGCAGGAGGACAAAAAGTTTCAGCGACGGGGTGGACAGGATGAGGTTCGTTATTTGCCTTCCACCTGTACTTTTCTCTTCTCCCAACTAACAGCCCCTGGACAGATTGCCAGATTAGAGTTCAACCGTCTCCAGAACGAACGCCTCGCCTATCTTGACCGAGAACGAGCCAAAAACCCTTATGCACTCTGGGAACAAGAGCTTGAGGACGAGCATCGCAGCTTGCAGTCACAGCAACGGCAAATGCAACAACAAAATCCAGACGAAATGATGCTGGATGCATTGGAAGAGGCAGAGATGGCCGAGATTGCCCAAGCAGAGGCGTTGCTTCACCAGGACAACAACTCCTCGAGACATATCAATCAGGATGACTCTTTCGATGATGACGAGGATTGGGATGAGTTGTTCATGGAAGCGATCCAGACTTCACAGCAACACCATATTCAAGGGCAACAATCGGGCGGGCAAGATGTGGAGATGTCTTGATTATGATACTTCACGTTGTCTTGAGTTGACGAATTACATATGGCACTGTACATTGGAAGGCATATATGCCCCGTTGTAAGAGATGGATATACCCAGCAGAGAAACGGGTTACTGAGAGTGGAACAACATATCGATGGTTTACATGTTTGGGCGCATGGCATACTGGACATCAAGGAGTTATTGGAGTCTGGAGATACTTTCATGCATTGAGAAGCGGCGTCGGCTTCCAGGTAGGCTGACTTAATTGTATTATAATAGAATAATGCTGTATCAAAAAGAAGTATGAAAGAATGGCTTTACACGACGACTGTACTCCGTACAAGTGTTCAAAATATGGTCCGTGCACTGTGATTGCGTTCGAACCCGGCGAATAGCGTGGTTCAAAATTTGGGGAACCGGGAACCGGGACCCGGCCGAACAGCTGAGGGGCACTGGGCCGCTCCGGAGTTGTCACATGCCAATGAGCCGAGAGTGCCTTACGTCTTGAGATAACTTACTTCACCTCGACTACATAGGGGAAGTACCTATCACAAGGCGCGGCGCAGGTACCTTGCGTATAAAAGCAGGCCAACTGTTTGGGAAATATGTCGGAACAGCAAACCAACAGCGCTGCGGCACCTGCCGCCGCTGCTGCTGCTGCTGCTGTCAAGCCAGATGCGACTCTCCCCACCACAACCACTACTCCGGCCGCTACTATCACCGCCCCAGTTGTTCAAGATGGGAAGAAAGCGGTAACAGTTGAAGATGTCGCCGACGACGACGACGACGTCCCCGACCCGGATGAAGACGACCTGGATGATCTGGACGGTAAGCTTCATTTACCCCTCACTTCTTCTCACTCCAACCCCGTTCACTAATACCCTCGTCAGACATGCTCGAGGAATTCAACGCCGTCAAACTTGGACCCCCCTCCAAGCCCCCAGCAGCCGCCCCATCCCTAGGCCCAGAACGCCCCCCATCCAGTGGTGATGGTGGTGACCTCCCCCTGGACGAAGATGAATTCGCCCGCCAGCTCCAAGCAGGCATGGCCGACCTTCTAGGTGAAATCGAGTCCTCCCCCGAGATGCAAGCCCAGTTCGAGTCCATCTTCAAGGAGCTCGGCGCCGCTGCCTCCGCCGCTGCCTCCCCAGATCCCAAATCCCCCTCAGCAGGAGCTGCTGCTGCTGCTGCCCCAACTCCCCCCGTTGTCCCCCCCCCTAATATTCGCCCCCCATCTAGCAGCGGCAGCGGTGCCGGCGGTGCTGAAGCCTCCTTTCAAGAAACCATCCGTCGCACCATGGAGCGGATGCAAACTTCGGGGGAGCAAGCTACTGCTGCTGCCGCCGCGGAGGGATCGGACGACTTCCTTGCGGAGCTCCTCAAGCAAATGCAGGCTGGCGGTGGCGGGCTGGGTGATCTCGGTGGGGAGGGGAGTGAAGAGGAGTTTTCCAAGATGCTTCTAGGTATGATGGAGCAGCTCACCAACAAGGAGATCCTCTACGAGCCGATGAAGGAGCTGCATGACAAGTTCCCCGAATGGCTGGAGAAGAATCGCGACAAGACGTCGGCCGAAGATCTCAAACGATATGAGGAGCAGCAGGGGCTTGTGGCGGAGATTGTGGGCAAGTTTGAGGAGGCGGGGTACAGTGATGAGAAGCCGGCGGATAGGGAGTATATTGTTGATCGGATGCAAAAGGTATGTCTTCATCTAATCGCATCCTGGACGAGGTATGATGCTGACCAAAGGGGAATAGATGCAAGCAAGTGGTCAGCCGCCAGCGGATTTGGTGGGGGATATGCCCTCTACGCAAGACGCGCTCGCCATGCCAGATGAGGGGTGTGCTCCTCAGTAGAGGTTGGGAAACGGTACTATCATAGATGGTTGATTTTCAGTTTGTCATGTTCGACCATTTGAAAGAGAGCGAGATTTGTTGTCTTTAGAACTGTTGAGCTTGTTAGATATCTAGCGCTGGGCACACATGTTTGTTTTAGTTCATCACCGAAACCCACGGGTTGTACACAAGTATATAACAGAACAGCATTATGATTCGCAAAGCTCCCCCATCCTGAACGCTGAAGTGCATTAGTCCTCCAGACCCATTCCACTGAGGCATTCCATGGCAAGCACAAACAAGAGGTCTTGCTCTAAACTCAGGAATATAGGTAGGCTGACAGGCAATATTATGACAAAACACTCAAAAACATTTTCTTTATTGGAGTATCACTTCATTACCTATTATTCGACATCACCACACCACACATTCTACAATCAAAGCGCAGTAACAAATATTTTGATCCGGTATATTTCCCAGTAGCTAGGCTTATCACAGCTGTGTTGTTTGGTATCAAAAGACTCTTGAAAAAGGAAAATCCTGTCCCTGTCCCATATCCACCCCTGACACCCACACTCCCTTTCCTTCCCTTACTCATAACATTACCCAGAGATATCCTTCATACCTCCAATGGGGGGGTATATCATCAAATGCTTCCCCATCGAAATTATACACACAAGGTGGTATCCCATCACAATCAATAAAATCATTAACCAGTATATATACCCATACTAACGGACATATACTGCGGCCCCGTGGTAGAACGCAGGCCAAAAAGTAAAGAACAAGCACATTAAGACTTGTCTTTATTCAAGCAACAGAGTCCTTCTTCTCATAAGCCTGGGGCTCGGAAGAATTGCCGCCAACATCTCCCTTAGGAAGCATGTTGAGCTCATCTTCTTGGGCATCGAGGCCACGGAATTGGAGCCAGAAGCAGAGACCACCGATGGCGGCGGCAATGGCAACGACTCCATAGTTCCAGACGAGAAGCGGGTCGCCAGCAAGGGGCACCAGCGCGAAGCCGATGGCAGACGAGATGGCATTCATGAACAGACAGACAGACTGAACCATGGAGCGCATGTTTGCGGGAGCCTTGGAATGGGCATACTCCAAGCTGGTAATGGAGGCCAGAATCTCGGAGAAGGCGATGAGAACGTAAGAGCCGGTCTGGGCCCAGACGCTGATCTCGACATTGGGGCACTTGATTGTCTTGCCGTCAGAGCCAAGCAACTCGGCACCGTCAGGACCAAGCATATTGCCGCTGGCATGGTTGCCGCACTCGCTCTTCTGGTAGAGATAGTACTGAAGAACGCAGGCCCAGATCATGGCGCTGGCAGCAACGAAGTAACCGGCAGCGATACGCTTGATGGGGGTGAAGTTGATGCGGAGCTTGCGAAGGGCGGGGAACACAAGGGTATCCATGAGGGGGATCATGATGATCAGAGCGAAGGGGTTCAAGTTGGTCAAGACGTCGTTGGGGACACCGCCGAGCTTCATGGTGGCAGCTTGCGAAATCAAGTTATTGTTAATCTGATTGTAGCAGAGCCAGAAGAGTGGGTACCACATGAACACAGCGCAGGCATTGAAGCCACGGCGAACCTCATCAACCCCTGATTTATGTTAGCTATAGTTCGAAGCAAAAGGTTGAGATGGCGACAAAACTTACAGGCGTCGTTGAAGTCCATCCACTTGGGCTTGTTCTGAATCTTGGAGGGCTTGACGTTCTCCCAGAAGGTACCGTCGTGGAGGTTCTTGTAGGTCTTGACGGGGTTGAGGGACCAGCGGCCCTTGTTGGCGAGGGCGAAGATCTTGAAGGCGCGGCCGAGAACTGAGCCAGCGGGCGGGACACGCTTGTAGCGTCTGCGACCCCAGAGCATAACCAGGGGGCAGAAGCACAACATGATGGTTGGGAGAGTGTAAGAGAGCCAGAAGCCGACATAGTGCTCGCAGTAGACCATGCTGAGCTGACCAGCGAGAGCACCGAGGTTGATGAAGAGGTAGAAGTAGTGGTAGACACGGGAAGCGGTGGCCGCAGGGTCGACGATGACGCGCTCACCAGTCGGCAGGGTGCGAATCACCATTCTCTCGAGATCAAGCTGCTCAACAATCAAGGGGTTGACGTTGGGCTTGAAACCACCGGTACCGACACCCATAGTGATGATGCCGAGAGTGAAGGCAGCCAGCGCACCATTGGGGTTCTTGATGACAGGGGGAAGACCGGAGATGATGAGAAGGATGTGACCGATGATATCGATACCGAGGGCGGCACCGATGGTTCTGTAACGACCGAGCCAGCTGTCGGCAACGTAGGCACCGAACAGAGGCATGGTGTACTGCCAGAAAGCATTGAAGGTCGTCAACGAGAACGAGGTTCTCTGACCCAAGCCGAGGGCACCGGCTTGGCCATTCTCGATGTCGTAGCTAGCACCTGTGGTGGAGTTGTCTGGCAGCTTCTGCTGAATGAAGTTGGTGAAGACGGCAGTGGTACCGTAGTAGGAGAAACGCTCGCACAACTCGACGAAGGCGATGGTGTAGATGCTCCAGGGAATCTTGTCGGGGATGCGGCGGAGGGTGTGAAGCTCCTCGTCGGTGGGAGATCTGCCATCGGCGCTGACACCGAGGTCGTCGTCCTCGACTGTGCTGCTGAGGACGGGGGCCAAGCCGGCCGCCTCCTTGTCCTTCACGATGGCCTTGACATCGTCGCTCACGGCGATGCTCGTGGGGTCGGACGCCATGGTGGGCTGTGTGGGAAGCTCTCTCTGAATGGAACACTCAGGTGTTGCCTTGTCTCGTCTTTGGAGAGCGGCCGTAAGGTCGCCGGGTGCCAGGTGGATGGAGAGAGAGAGACTTGAGCCTGCCGTGTCTGAGAAGCGAAGCAGCAGGACGGCAGGTATTATATACGACCCCGCGAGATATATTTTTCACCTTAAGCAACCAGTAGTGTGGCAAGCGAGCACCGCATGGGGTACAACTGCACCTGCCCTCCCTGCTGCCCTACCTTCCATGGGTACAATCTGGGGCAGGAGCGACCCGAGGGCTCGAGTGATGGTCGAGTCTCGGCTCTTTCTCTGCATCGTATAGTATTCCCGCTCCCGGAGGTACCAACGGAAGGAACAACGGACCATGGACAGGGAAGGAATGCCCACCTCTGGAAAGTGCTCTGTCTTGGGATGGCTTGCCACCTTCCAAGATTGACCAAGAGCGCCAAGAGATAGATGAACAACGGGTTGCCTGCCGTTTTCCCCTCCAGTCAACCACAACCCGCCCCCTCTTTCGACGAAACGGCAACATGCTACTGGCGATCCCTGGCCTGATATAGAGGGGTGGCATGTACACGAGGGTAATTGCCCCAATTGATCGAATCTAGATGCTGTTTCCGTCGAGCTCTGGTTTCCCCCCACGCATTAGGTACACATTGTGCCAGTCTGGTATGTACTTATTTGTTTTACTTTGTCGACGTCTCAGCACAAGTGCCGACATGCCGAGAAACGCCATGCCGTTCATGTTTGGGCGAAGCTTTCTCCCGCGCGCCTCTGCCGCTTGGCTGCGCGCCGCTGAGCGACACGGCGCAAAGACAAGTCGGCACAAGCTCCCGCAGGCGCCTTGGACCGTCTTGGGGGACTGGGGGATGTTGACCAGGGGTCGGGCTTTTGGTGTGAGAGGAACTTCCTAGATCGTCTATGCCCAGCCTCTTGGCACCAATGCCCGCGCCGGATCGTGTGGGGACCCACCCGGTGCCTGTCAGCGAAAAATCAACGACATGAGCACCGAGGTGTGGCAACCCTGGAGGGGAACCGGCCGACGACGACCTGATTGCCCTACGGAGAGCCCGCGGGCCGGACCAGACACCGTTATTCGACAAGTTTGAATACTGGAGGATTTAGAGCTCATCCTCACCATCACAAGCGCCGGAGCATCATCACGGGGGCCTGCTATTGGGTCCGGGAATAGCGATGGCGAGAGGGGTCCCCATACAGCTATATGGGCTGATGGAAAGATCGTCGATGGGGTAGCAGTATACAGCCAAGTACTCCAGTGTCTGAAGTCCCTTGGGCGGACGGGACAACGGTTTGCCATGTGATGTCTGTCCTCTCTCATGGGACGAACGTTTCGACACGAGCTTCGAGAACTTTTGCCTCTCATTGTTGATTGGAGCATCAAAAGACCCGAATGTTAGGGTGACGGTTCTGCCAATGCGGCTCTGGAAGCTTATTTGTGCATTCGCAGTTATCTCTCGGATTGCGCCATCTGCTCCCTTCCCACGACGATAACCAGTCAGTTCGAGCGAGATACTACGGCCATGGTGTCCCGTGGAGGCTCGACGCCGGGTATGTTTGCTTTTCGGTGTGCGCCGTCGCATCCAGGATTCCTAGGCCATTAGTTTTCCTCCTTCCTAAAGCGTGCTTCAACAACGACACACAGAAACAACCTCGGTCCACCATTGAGAAATCACGAAGAAAAGAGCATTCCAACCGTTGTCCAATGAAATGCTCACATTTCTCCAACAGCGAGGTATTTCTCGGTATTTTTGTATGGTTTAGTCCAATAGCTTCACCTGCTCACCGTTCACCGATGAGAGCAGGAGCCACGGAGCATACCTAGTGGTTGGGTGGAACGAGTACTGCGGAACCTGAAAAGTATGAGACAGGGACCTCATGATCAGGGCTGCTTGGCACAGATGGTCTAGGTATGTAACGGATGTCAGATGCGGGTGCTGTTGTTATCAAAAAGCGAGAATGCCACGCTGATGCACCTCTGCCTCTATCTTGTGCTCATGGTGCTGCCATGCAGTCGTTATCTTTTGGGGTAGTTGTTGCTCGTCGCGAGGGTGTGGTAGCGAGAGGGATCGGCTGATACATTGGCAATTACCTCGTCTTGTATGGCTGCCTTCTTCTTTCAGCGGCCGTATAATCGAAGCGTCGGTCACGCAAACAGCATGCGAGTGGTGGTGAGAATGCAACGGCTGAAGTGGTAGGGGGGAGCGGAAAAAAGGCGGGTCGTTACAGTCCAAGTCACCTTCCGCAATAGGAAGTGCCTTTTAGTCACGGTCGATGCTCCTTCGCGACAGCACAGCTGCCAACGGAATAATGGCCTGAGGATGACAATCCTCCCGATACTAAAACGTAAAGCTCGCAAAACTATGATTTTTGCGAGTCTCACCTGGGCTTCGATGTCTGCGCCGTGGGACCTACTTTATCTACTCTCGGACATGATACCGAGAAGGATTTATTTTTCGGATTGTGGGGGTTCTGGCAGTGACGTCAGACCTCCAACACAGCTCCGAATGCTTCGAGGGTTAGGGTCTATATCGACCCAACATCTGAATTGCATGATCAACAAGTCGGCCCTTTGCAACAGTCACATGCGGTGGATCGAGCCAACGACATTCTTCATCGGTCTGCCACTTCCTACCTTCTCTTCCTAGATATCGCTGCGTTGTTGATGGCAATGCTGTGGCGTTAAGATTCTCGGTTTTTTGCAACAGCTTGCCCTTTCAGGTCCTTGCGCATCAAGCCGTCAGCAGGACCTCCAACATGCAAGTTCGGTGGCCCGTCCACTTTGGGCTTGCATCAGACTTATATGCCAAGATGCTTGGAAATAGAACACAAAGTAGCGTCGGCGCTCGGCAGTTGTGCTTTCTTGAGCCGAAGTTCAGGGTTTTCATGGTGGATAAGGTAGGTCTTCTTACCTCGGTGAGCAGAGAGGTGTGGTCAGATGTCACGAGCTCGCGTTATTGGGCTAACAGTAAAAAGCTTTTGCTAATCAGCAAAATCTGATAGCATGGCATCACTTATTCCTTCTTTTCACCCAGAACGGCAACAGACCACATAGGTACTCACGAACATTGCTACCAGTCTCCATGTCCACATCACCCCAGATCTTCGCATATGCATTATGCACTGCGGCATTGTGCAGTACTTTCCTGGGACTCGGGGATCTTCCGTTACTCAATCACATCCCACAACCTACTAGCGAAAGCGAAAAACCCCAGACCAAACAGCAAAAATTCACCGTGGCATTCCCTCAGAAACTCAGGTTCCTGCCCATGAAGCCAAGACAGCTCGGGAATATTCTTGACAAACGCCAAGTATTCGAGATAATGAAGCTTGTCCTGTCGAACCCAGGCCCATCCTCGCCGGCGTTGGAGTCACAACCCTGATCCATGAGCTCGCAGTAGAACAGGGGTGCCGGTACCTGCACGAGGAACATGAGATGGCCAGAGAGAACTCCGCCAAGGCTACATACGCTTTCTCTAGAGCTCGGGATAACCTCTGTTCTTTGCTTGCTTGTTTCGATCCTAGCCTGCGCTTTGCTTTTCTTTGCCAAGATGACATGACTCTTTCTTTGCAGCTGCTTTATAGGAACTTGCCGAGAAAGCTCCATCATGTGAAAATTCATGGGGAGAACTGAGGTGACTGGTGACGATCAAGGATGGGTAAAGCTTTAGCTGACACGTGAGCCATGGAGAAATTACTGATCGGACATATGCCTATCGCGAGGGTTCCAGATCATGACACAACGACCCCATATTCAAACAAGGTGCCTCTAGTATATAAATCGTCACCTCTCATCCAGAAGGCAGAAGCCTGTGTTCGAGTACTGACATGAAGGCCGGGTATTCACGGCTTATTATCAGGCAATAACAGGTAGCATGGCATTCACTTTGAGATATGTCCTTGCTGATCTTTCATACCCATCTGATGATCTGATGGGTAGTTTATCCAGCGTCAGTTCATCGAAACTGCTTTTCGTGCTCGGCTTCAACTACAGCCAGGATTTTTACCTGTGAGGATAGCATCGATCCTTGTCATGCCTTTGCTCGGTCTCACGCTCATTCCATTCCCATCGAAGCCATCAGGCCGTGCGAGAGTGTCGAGTAGCTGCGGAGACATAAAGGGGGGGGCTATCAGTCAACATCCTGTTCAACATCCTTAGCCATTCCAGCTTAGAGGTTTGATCAGCCGTTGACTTTCAGAGTGGCTGGTTGTTGGGATGACACTGTCCAAACCTTCCCTTCCCCCGTCTGTGCTCTGGTTTAAGTCATCTTTATTTGAGAGAGCGTCTGTCACCTGGTTGACCGTGGAATGCAGGGCATTCTTTCTCATGTACCTGTTCTCATGCTATAGCTCCAATGTTCGTTCTCTGATCGTTGCCACGTTGTCATCAGGACAGTGAAGCAGTGAAGATGGACGGGCTGTCAGTAAAACGCAGGGCACCTTGAAGTCAAGAAATATGTACCTGTTCCCATGCAATCACTGGCGAGTCTGTGGGTTGGGGGTTGGGGAAAAGACAAATGGCAGTCAAGGCGTTTACATAGTGCCTCGTTGTCAGGTTGTTACCGAAGAGATGCTATGCATCTTGGGCGTGGCCAAGACGAGCAGACTGTCAGTGCGGGTGCGTTGATCTGACAGTTCTGACAACTCGGACAAGCACGGCCGAATGGGCTTCATTCAAGGTAGGAATTGTGGGCGTCTTTGTTGGTCATGTTTGTAGAAATCACAGAGGAGGTCGGGAGAATGGCAGATCTAGGTAGCCTCGTATGAGAGAGAAGCACAGGGATATTTTCAGCAGAGCATGGGGAGTTTTGATTTTGATATTCTCCAAGTGTCCTCAGTCTAGGCCCTCCCATCTCTTCAATATGCCAAAGGAGCCATGTGCTCCTCTCTCGGATACAAAATGACATTACACGGAGTGCGTCGAGGTAACGGACCGGTACTTCACATCTTTCCGACCTGTACAATATCCTGCCACGCGTCTTTCGGAGCATCCGGCGTTCGTACTGTTGGGGTAGGCCCGCGTTTCCAGTGCTCGAGCTTTTCGATGCGGTCCTCTAGCTGAAAACGCACCCAACCGTTAGCTATCAAAGCACGTCTTGCCTAAGGTAAGTGCATGAATATGCATCACCCAGTCACTTGCAAGGCAAGTGGTGGGTTTCGGAGCAGACTGGGGCGGTCGTTGTCATAAAAAAAAGAATTATTCACCCACCTTCGGGAGTGAATGTTGGAACCAATGTTCGACTACGGATAACCTGTTCGCTGTGTTTTTGTCCCTCTTCAGCCTGTCCGTCTCTTTTTTCGCTCTCCCAATTCTATCCTTCGCCAAAGCCTCCCAGAATTTTTTGTTGAAATCGTCCCTCTCCCTCTCCCTTCTGTCCTGGTTTCTCTTCCTCTTGTAAACATCAACCCCGATGCCGAGCAGCATAGAAAAGAGACCAAAACTGGCAGGTAGGGTCTGACGGATTCAAACATCTTGGAAATGTATTTTTGAAAGGAGTGTGTATGGACGCCTGGTGTGCCGGGATAGCAATGACAACGACTGAGCGAATTGGTTGGCCAGTTTGTGGGCATGCGGGAAATAAGTTTGACGGTGGCAGGATAAATATAGATAAGGCTTGAAGGGAAAGAGAGTAGATTTTGGGGGTGAAAATTGAATGGTGACCTGCATTGGTTGAAGTTAAATCGCGTTGGTGGCTTGGAAAAACTCCCCATCCCGCGAGGTATCACAATCTGAACGAAAGAAACAAGACTGACATGGAATCACCGCCTGGAAAATAATCAACACGGTACTCGACTGTTGTTCGAGGCTCCCTGACCATCTTGAGGGCCTTATTTTCGAGTAGCAACCTCCTCTTCAAATACATGGCATGGGCATGCATTGGAAACTATCACTGCAAACAGTGGCGCAATGTCAACAACGACGTGTATGCCAGGCGGGCAGACATGCTGGATCTCACAATCAGTTTTGAAACAATAATGGGGAAGAGTTCATGTCCAGTCAGAATTCCATATGTTCCACAAATCAAGCTAGGCCGGTGTTTCGCTTCAGGGCTTACAAAATTTGTGTTTGCCCTACCAGCGTCATGAAACACTGAATTGACGTGCGAGTTATTCATTGTCGGTCTCACCTAATAAGCACTCACTTTTCACAAGTCACCAAGCCATGTTTTGTAAGGCTGAAGCCATATTCGTTGCGGATGATTTCCATCGCAGCAACTCATTCCGAGTTTGAGCAGCCCAAGGAGGTGACACGAAGCCATAAAATCAGGGCTCATTATGGCTGGGAAGACTGGATGATATCCCCACTCGGCAACCCAGGTGCAAGAAGACATCTGTAACACAGACAGCGGACATCAACTAGGCGTGACCTGTACTGTCAGCCGGGCAAGCGCAGAAAAACTTCGGCCAAGGACAGAGGCTTCGGACTGAGAAAGCGAAAGTTGTATTTCTGGAAGATGATCTGCATCCTGAATATCTGATATCTGGGAAGAGAGCAGCAATGAATAAGGCGTGTTGGTGAGTTCTATTCTTAACAAGCCAGTGCGTAGGCGGCAGTGTTGTAGGTAGAGCGAACTAGAAGGCTCTTCGAAACCGACCAGCTGAGACGCGTACACAGTAGAGTCCACAATGAAACTATTGACAGACGAAGCTTTGCTGACTGGTCGGGAGAGGCCGTGAAGGGGCGAGGAAGCTTGGGTCCGGCACTGTGTGTACGTACCTGATCTAAAGATTCTCTAGTGACGGGGTGGATCTTCAAGCTGGAGTTGCTGGAGGCCGGTTTGAGATGGCCTGAGACAGTTACTACCCTCAGAGAGGCTTGTCTTTGTTGGTCTGACCCGAGACGTTGGAAACGGCCCAGGTTCTTGTGGCCCAGCGGGTTGTTGGGCTGCTACTTTCCCCGCCCCCATAAGCAACAGCTTTCCCGGTCTGAGGTGAGCGAGTCCCGGATTCCACTTGAGTCCAGAACTCTGCTGCGTTGCAACGGTCTGAAGCTTATTAAGTGGGGCGTTTCTATGTTACGTCAGCGCCCAGGCACACCCGTTGGCGGGGTGTGACCAACAACCTTCACCCACTGACAGGTTTATCACGATTATAGACAAATATTTCGAAGTCGTTTTCGACCAATGCCTTTCTCATTCAGGAACGCAGCATTGCAAACCACAGGGCTCATCATGTTGATCCGTGCTTACAAGTGTTTGGTAACGGATCTCCGTTCAGTGTTTCTGGCCACACTCGCCATGCTCCAAACCCGTCGGCTAGGAAACTGTCACGGGCCGTTGGGATGAGCTTTTCGCAGGGCTCAGACTTGGACTCATCCGATGAACTCACCCCTGGCCTTAGCTCACCGGCCTCCTTCGAAGAATGTCCCCTCGCAGCCTCTAGGCTAGCGTTGGTGGTCGGTCTGCAAGACCACCGACCTGCCGCCTAGATGGGGACCTGCTTCTTCTACGCCGATCTCACAAGGCGCGTTCCTCATAGCACACACAGTACCGTCAACAAGCTTCCAGCTGGCTGGGTGATGTTGCCGCTCGATCTTTTTTCTTCTCAATTTCCTTCTGACGTATGATCTCGTCTTCTTTAATCAGAGATATATTTCTCCGACACTTCTGGCCACTTTCGTTTGTGACACGCAGGTTGCATCTCTCGTTTGCACACCTTACCTATTTGACCCTTCACACCACACTCACTTCAATCTTTGTTTCATTGCACCTTGACTTCAAAGTATAACAGACACCTACCATCGAACCATGGGGCCGCCCTCCTTCCTTATGAGGAGCAAATCTGACGATTCCTTCTTGAGCATACTTTCCACCAAAGAGGAGAAGTCGCTTCTTCCAGCGCCAGTACACCGAAAACCAAAAATTAGAGTACGAACGCTTCTAGGCCATTGCTTATATCGTAGGGTGATATTATGGACTGCCGGCATTCTATTTCTCTTATGCTTAGCGCTTTCATCACCAGGGGGTCGCCAACGCCGCCAAAGGCTGATGGAGTTGGTGGACTTGAGCCATCAGGATGTGAGAAGCAGCGGTGGTGAGGGTGAAGCACCAACAGTTGCCAAGGACACAGAGGGTGTGGTTTTTGTGGTCTCCGCGGGAGATGCGCCACAGGTTCAAGTTCAGGGGGAGCACATGCCGACCTGGTTGCGATTTAGACAGTGAGTACTCCCTGGAAGAGGAAACATGTTGATCGCGACTTGGCGCTAACGTTCCACCAGCCTTGACGGTTTCTTCAATGGTCTCAAAGCCCTAGTGCCAGCAAACGAATACATACCGGAGTATCCCAGGAAGCCGGGTGAGGCGTCACCGTTCCCACTCACGCTATCTTACACCGGCTTGCCGACCCCGACGCCCTACGTACCTCAACCTGACTATGAATCGCCGGAATACATCTCCCAGTACCACGCCGTCGAAAAATGTTACCTCGACAAGGAACGGAGGATTCCGGTTCCCGATCTGTATGCTTACAATGGCGTTGTCCAAGGCCAGCCAGAACCCGCCATGGGCTCACGCAACTTACTGGGACTTCGTGACGATGTTTGCTTTGACAGATTCGGTCGATACGGGCCTTATGGCCTTGGATATAGCTTTGACGAGGGAGGTGCATTTGTTGGCACTGACACAGAGCAGGAAGGCAGCAGTACGGTTTGGGAAAAGACGGGCAAAATTAACTATGAAAACATGGACTGGGGCGATGCCCAGACGCGCTGCTACGAATCGAACAAGAAGCGCTTCGCCGACCCAGCAGCACCAACAAAAACTGCAGCAGTTTCAGGCCAACTTCATCCACGGTCATTTTTGCGCAACGAGCGGCAGAAGATCCCCCGGACGGCCGTGGTCATCAGGGCCTATGTTGGGTTTCAGTGGACGCAACACAACATCTTGAACTTCCGGGCCCTGATATCTGAACTGGCGCTCAAATCCGGCGGCGAATACGCCGTACACTTCCTCCTCCACGTGCGCAACAATAACGAGGCCATCTGGGCCGACCCCATGACGGCCCAGCGCATCCTGGACGAGAACATTCCCCAAGAGTTCCACGGTCTCTGCACGCTATGGTCGGAAGCCCAAATGCGCCTCTACTACCCAGGAAAGTTTGGGGGCAGCTTCCAGAACCCCAGCGGTGGTGATATTCATGGTGTTTACCGCAGCGCCCATTTCCCTCTGCAGCACTTCGCGATGCAGCACCCCGAGTATGAATACTTTTGGAACTGGGAACTCGACATGCGCTGGTTAGGGAATTACTATGAGCTCTTTGATCGCCTCAGTGCCTGGGCCAAGGAACAGCCCCGTAACGAACTGTGGGAGCGCTCTGCCAAATACTACATCCCTTCCTACCACGGCTCTTGGGAGAACTTTACCTCCTTGGTGCATAATGAGACCTTGAACAGCGGACGCGAGGCCACCTACGGCCCAGCTCAGTTCCCCGGCCGCCAACCCCTCCGATCAGAACTCCGAGGCGAGAGCTTCATGCCCTCCAATTGCGATCCAAACGACAAATCCGACACCGAGTGCGGCAAAGGCGAAGAAGCCGATCTCATCACTCTGAACCCGCTATTCGACACGGAACACTCGGGCTGGGTCTTTTCAACGGATGTCACAGGATATAAGCGCTCCTTGCCTCTGCCTCCGAGAAGATGTAGCATCATCACCGCTAGCCGGCTCTCCCGTAGATTGCTGAACACAATGCACGAGGAGACCTGGAGACTGAAGCACACCATGTTTGCCGAGATGTACCCCGCCACTATGGCACTTCACCACGGGTTGAAGGCCGTCTATGCCCCTCACCCTGTTTACTTGGACCGAGAGTGGGAGATTGAAGCGATTGACAAGGCTTTCAACGGCGGGAGGGATCACACTGCTGGCGGGCACGGTTCTCCGTTTGACTTGAACAACGAGCATAATCACAAGGGGAGCAGCTGGTACTACAATAGTGAGTTTGCCGGCTTGCTTTGGAGGAGGTGGTTGGGGTATGCGCAGTTTGATGGCCGGGGAAGGAATGGTGGACGGTCAGGGGAAGGGCAATTGAGGGGTGGGAAAGAGGAAGAGGAGAGGGCGGCTGGGACGGGCAGGTTGTGCTTGAGGAGCATGTTGGTTCATCCTATCAAGTGGGAGCATCCTAGTGAGCTGGATTGAGTTCCCAGAGCAGCATGTTTGGAGTCTTTTTTTTGATAAGGCGGGGAAGGGAGTGGCAAAGGGCTGGTTGAACCTTTGCTGTTGGGATATCCGGTAATAAGGGCTGCATAATTGGGCGGACAGGTGGCATAAAAGTAGCATTTTTTGCGGTCGTGTTTGATAATGTATATGCTTCTTTCTTTCTTTTGTTAACAAGCTAGCCTTAGTTTTGATAGGCATTGAAGCAATGTTTTCTTCCAATCGTGAAGTTGTCTAAGCAGCAGTGCTAGTGTTACAGTCTGATATCTGGGTCGGGTTGCGGCCGGCCGCCGCCATAAATGGTCCGGGCCGCCTTGTGTCTCGGGAGATGTAAAATTGGCCTTGTTGCTGTTGGCAGGCAGGCAAAGGCACAGAAGGGTTGACATGTTTCAGGCCTCACAATGCACGATGCTTTTCAAATTAAATTTAGTGATAGATGAGGGCGGCAAAATGGAAGGCAAACTTTCCAAAGAAAAGAAATTTCTTGATGTTGCACAAAACCTGGATCGCCAAGTACTTATACGATATGCAGAGTCCCTATGACAGAGATCAAGAGATATGCACCTCCGGCTGGGTCCCGTCAGCGGCGGCCCCGGAGGTCGGTGGTTCTTCCACCCCTGTCAGAATCCAAACCCAAACCCCTTCCGGAGCTCCCCCACGCTTTTCTGGTTCGCTGACGGCAGTGGGTGACAGCCGAGTTGTCAGTGCGAACGGACGGGGGAGAGAAAGGCTGGATGGGATGGATGGCACGGATGCAATGGGAGTGGTCATGTGCTCAATTAACGCCCGTATGATGTGCATATTCGGTTAGCTGTGGGATCACCAGGAGAGAAGAGGTTTTTTTTGCTCCCGTTGAAGGTTTGCTGAATGGATGGATGGATCATGGTGAGGCTTTTGAAAGTTTAAGTCTTTGGTCGGATGATGACCACCCCGCTTTCTTCCAGGGCGATTGGAACCGTGGGGTAAGCCTCTGGGGAGCGGCGAATGGGGTTGGGTAACGGTGTTAGTAGTGATTGCTCTAAAAAGATGAACAGATGGTGAACAGACAGATGAAAGCGTCTCCGGACTGTGAATAGAGATTGTCCGGCCGAAGCCGAGTCCGTTGGGTTTGTCATTGCTTGTCTCGAAGATATTGGCACATGTCAGATACCGAAACCCAATGATGGATATGGCTGCAGTGCTTCGTCATTGTGGACCCTGCTACCACTTTAACACTTTCGACTTGCCCTCCTCCACTGTTTTCAATCCACAGTGACATCGACATCGATTTCAAGGGAACACAGCATCAGGGGCATCCATCGAGGTGCAAGGTGACGCACAACAAAGAAGACCACCCCACCGGGTGTTCGCCCAAAGGGCACACGGGACGAGGTTGGCGCAAGGCTGAAGACGCCCTCATGTCCAGCTGAGGAAAACTAGATACAGATAGATAATGCATTCTATGACTGAGGCTTATCTGCTGCACCTTGGTGGTTTAGTGGCTGCTTTTTTTTCGATGACCCCGTGATCGCAGTGTTGGGACTCCCAATTTCGGACCCTCCTTGCTCCCCTGGTCGGCGGACAGGGCAGCTGTGGCACACCCACCTGCATCCGCGCCTGCAGCATAACCACCTCCACCTCCTGCCCGCACACTCCTCAACACCCAACGTAAAGGCCGCCTTGTCTGAGACGCAACCCTCTCTCAGCAACGCCGCAGCTCTTCTTCACATCATCTTCCAACCTTATCTCCTTTTCCTCTTTTTTCTTGTTCCCTTAGCCTCTCTGGGATAGAACAGACAGACGACGACAATCGAGCGAGTTCCTGCAGCAGACGGCAGCACTCAATCTGTTGTTTTAGCGTTCAGCCACTCGCATCAGAGCCCGAAGCACAAGCCAGCCCGTCCTTGTTTGCCAGAGCTCCCCCTACCTCACCTTACCTCACACCTTTCAGCAGAAGCTTGACTTCGTCTTTTGCTCCCGTCCTCTGTAATCCCTCGAGTCCTCGATACTCAAACAACGACTGCCATCATGCCCATCATCCCGACCACAGAGATTACACCACCTGCCCCGCCACCGGGCCCTCCCCGAAGCCGGGGCTCGACCGACGAGGGCGTTTTCGACGATGCCAGGACCTACTACACCGCCGATGAGCGCCATCTGAACACCCGGGCGGGTGCCAGAACCCGCACCTACTCCCAGGTATTTTCTGCTTGTGCTCATGGAGATGACCAATGTGGCTGACCAGCATTGGGCTGCAACAGAACAGCTTGTTCAAGCAAATGGAGCGGATGGGCCTGAAGGAGCCTTACCGGAGAGGCAGTCATGGTGAGTATTCTGATATTCCCCAATTTTCGAAACACATTACGAGCTGGTGCTGACAATGCTTTTCCAGACGAATCCACCATTCCACATTCTCGTCGATTCCTTATTCAAGTCGAACCTACTCTACAGAGCTTGCAGTCACAGGAGGATACCGATGGGAACATGCAAATCACCATTGAGGACAATGGTCCCAAGGTTCTTACACTCCGCACTGCGGCGTCTAATGGGCACAACAGATTCGATATTCGAGGTACATACATGTTGTCCAACCTGCTCCAGGAGCTCTCTCTCGCCAAGGAGTACGGCCGCAAGCAGATTATCCTCGATGAGGCCCGCCTGAACGAGAACCCTGTCAACCGTCTTTCGCGAATGATTCGTGATCACTTTTGGGAGGGACTCACTCGCCGCATTGATGCCTCCAGCATTGAGATTGCGGCGCGGGATCCCAAGGACTGGACAGACGACCCGAGGCCACGCATCTACGTTCCCCGGGGCGCTCCTGAGCAATACGAATACTACACCAAGGTGGCAGAGGAGAGGCCTGAGCTCCGGCTCGATGTGCAGCTCCTGCCAGAGAAGATTACCCCTGAGCTGGTTCGGGATATGAATTCCAAGCCCGGTCTGCTCGCGGTCGACATGGAGGAGGAAGTCGATCCCAAAACTGGAAAGAAGACGCTCAAGGGCCGACCATTCGTCGTGCCAGGAGGTCGCTTCAACGAGCTTTACGGCTGGGACAGCTACATGGAGTCTCTGGGTCTGCTGGTGCACGACAAGGTCGACTTGGCCAAGTCTATGGTACAGAACTTTTGCTTTTGCATCAAGCACTACGGCAAAATTCTCAATGCCACCCGATCCTACTACCTCTGCCGGTCACAACCTCCTTTCCTGACCGACATGGCGCTCCGGGTGTACGACAAGATCAAGCACGAGCCAGGTGCTCTGGAGTTCCTCCGGACGTCTATCTTGGCCGCCATCAAGGAGTATCACAGCGTATGGGTGGCTGAGCCGCGTTTAGACCCCGTCACAGGTCTTTCACGGTACAGGCCCGAGGGTCTTGGTGTTCCTCCTGAGACGGAGGCTGGCCATTTCGTTCATATTTTGGAGCCCTACGTCGAGAAACATGGCTGCACCTTTGAGGAGTTTGTTGAGGGGTACAACAATGGCAAGATCAAGGAACCCGAGCTCGACAACTACTTTATGCACGATCGTGCTGTCCGTGAGTCGGGCCACGATACGACTTACCGTTTTGAGGGTTGCTGTGCCGACCTCGCCACGATCGACTTGAACTCTCTCCTCTTCAAATACGAAACGGACATTGCGCGCACCATCCGAAATGTGTTCCACGACAAGCTTGTCATTCCTGCTGAGTATTGCGTGGGCAATATGGAGCCCAACCACGTCGAGGCGTCTGCTATCTGGGACCGCCGCGCCAAGCGGAGAAAGTTGGCCATTGACAAGTACCTTTGGAACGAGCAGGAGGGTATGTACTTTGACTACGACACTGCGAACCGCAAGCAGTGCTCGTACGAAAGCGCAACGACCTTTTGGGCACTGTGGGCTGGTGTTGCCAGCCCCAAGCAGGCCGCAGCCATGGTCACCAAAGCCCTTCCCAAGTTCGAGGCTGTGGGTGGGTTGCTGTCCGGTACTGAGGAGAGTCGTGGTGAGATTGGCCTGGAGCGACCTAACAGACAATGGGATTATCCGTATGGCTGGGCGCCACAGCAGATTTTGGCGTGGACGGGGTTGTATCGGTACAGCTTCACAGAAGAGGCCGAGAGACTGGCGTACAAGTGGCTGTTCATGATTACAAAGGCGTTTGTTGACTTCAATGGGGTGGTGGTGGAGAAGTACGATGTGACAAGGCCTATTGATCCGCACAGAGTGGACGCCGAGTATGGAAATCAGGGGCTGGACTTTAAGGGTGTTGCCAAGGAGGGGTGAGTTCTGATTCTTCCATGTTGGGGTGCTGAGTATAATGACTAACAAAATGATTAGATTTGGCTGGGTCAACGCGAGTTATGTGTACGGCCTACAGATTGTCAATGCTCACATGCGGAGAGCCCTGGGAACGCTCACGCCGTATGAGACTTTTATCAGGGCCGTGGAGGAGAATAGGGCAAAAGCATTGGCGGAGTTGGTGTAAATTCTTTAACTGTCAACAATAAGAATGGAAAGAGAGGAGGGAGCAATGGATGGGTTTTGGGGAAGAGAAAAGACGACTAGAAATTGTAGAAAGTTGCATACCTATCCTAAAATGAAGATATCCCTGAAGAGACCACCGGAATTGGCAGAGTGGCGATGATCCAGCAAGGGTTTTGGTTGTGGTCGGTGAAATGATGAGAATGGAGGCATGATGGCAAGTGTGAGAGGGCATGAGACAGCCTGGTGGACAGTGAAGTGGATGTTAGCTGAGGGTCCAAGGTGCTTTGCACGATGCCAACACCTAAAGTTATTTCAAAGTGTATTGCTTCCTAAAGAGAGCTTGATGGTATAGTAGGGTTGTTAAGTGAAAAGGACATTGGAGATGTATTCAAGCCTCTCGAAGAGGTCTTCTTGTCAGGATGTATTGTGAGCTTGATAGTTTCTATCTTTCAAAAGCTTCCTCTAAGTCATTTCACATCTCTCTCTTGTTTGCTCGGTGCTTTACCTTTATAGCTCCTATCTAGCTATATCTAGACACCTTGCGGCCTCCACTCTGTCCAGATGCACCATGGCCTCTTCATCTTCCATCCCATCATTATATAGATATCATTTGCAGCCGCTCAATCTGTTAACATCATCATCGGCAGCTGCCGACGAAATTTACATGATCGATGACAGCCAGAGATGATTTCGACTCCAGCCGCTCAACACTTCATCTGAGCTTTTATTAACTTATCCGTTATAGCGATTGCAGCCGTTCGTTGCCTCGGCGACTGTGGACGAAAATGTAAATATGCCCCCTGTTCGCTTTTCAATTGCAGGCGATAAGCTGCGATTGCGGACGATAAGCTTACGATACAATGATGCCCTCCCGGTTATTCTCACGCTTTTGGCTGCGGATAATTAATAGATTCGGTTGCAGCCGCTTCAGCAGCAAGAGCATTATGGCATCAAGACAACACACCCAGTGAAATGGAACAAAGAGTTTGAAGAAACTCTTGACGGATGCTAGTATTAACCTTACTAGGTAGCTTTCCTAAAGACAATTCTACTGCTCCTGCCTCTTCGATGTTGCCAGATGAATTTCGTCTGCAGCTGCTTAGCTGTCAGGTTGACGGCGAAGGGAAGAGGAAAGAAAGAGACATTAAGAAAACACAGCCGGAGACTTCCCTTTTCTTCTCCGATTGATGGTAGTTAGTATTTCGATTGCGGCCGCTGGTGTTTCGGTTGCAGCCGCTGATATACCTAGATAATAAATAAAGCTGGGATGAAGGACTATCTACTGTGGTACTGGGGACCGCACGCTCTCGATCGAGTGAGATTGCTGCTACCGCAGTCGAGGGCAGACGAAAAAGATGTGATGCTGCTGACGAACAATGCTAGCGCATAGGGAGAAGCAAACCTAGGGCAGTTACCTTCTCATGGAGCAGGATAGTCGGCCAAGAAGAAAAGAAGGATGTGGTATTGTTCGGGTCGGTGAACTGGAAAGCAAGAGTGGGAGAGGTCTCTGATAGAGTACTCTGGTCCACAAAGTCGCTCGAGTGGAATTGCTGCTGTTGCGCTCGAGAGCAAACGATGATGAATAATGCTAGAGCGAGGAAGGGGAGCGGGTGAGAGTAGGGGGAGGGGGGGGGTTGTATTCAAGTGCCCAACGCCACATTCCAGAGCATAAAGTGAGTGATCTTTAATGGACTTATCTTTGCAAAATAAAAAACTTAAGTTGGTCTGCTGTTAAACATTGGTATTTTAATATGGTGAACCACTATACTTTATGAAGTTATCCAAGCCCTTATCGTTTTAACCCGTTTAGATGTTTTTGCATATTTACTTAACTATTTCTAGACGTTATGCATATTTCGTTAACCGTTTGCAGACGTTTTACATATTTATTTAGCCATTCGCAAATGCCTGTCATATTTACTTAACCCGTTTGCTGGCGTTTGCATATTTGGTCAGCTGTTTGGAGACGATTCATATTATTAAGCTAACTGTTTGGAGCTGCTTAACATTCATTTGGGAATTATCTAAATAAAAATTTCAATGCGTCTGCAAATGCTTTTTTTTTCGTCTCGAGCCGCTTAGTTATTCATCTAAGCTTATATTATGCTTTCTTCTTTAAGCATCTAAGCAGACACACTTTGACCATGGCATCAACTTTTCTATCTAAGCTCAATATTGAACATGTTAGTTTGGAAAATCTCTTATTTTTAAAATGATATAGAATTGATGTCTATCAACAGCTCACTGCTATTTGCAAAATAGCGTGGTAAATACACAAGTAAATACAACGACAAAAGGCGTTAGGTCTCAAGTATTCAAGTCATGATGCAGAGAATTATCCATAGGCTCATAGATCTAAGATTGAAGCTTTGGAATGGTTTTTGCAAAATCCCAAGGATAAGCAGCATTTTCAAGAGCTTCAAACTGCAGATATAAAGGACACAGGATATGTGACGATATGTAGAAGATATGCTAGCAAGCTTTTCTGGAGGAGATAAGCTATGGAGCATAGTAAAGTTGGACTTGTAAAAAAGACTCTGTTGTTTTGTTATTGCTTCTAGTAAAAAAAGTTCAAATCTAGAAGATATCACCCACATGTGAAAAAAAAGAAAAAGGAAAAAGGTCTTCAACAGACCTCTGGAAAAAGCTATTGCTGTCACGGTCAGAAAATCGATTACTGCTGTGAAGAAAAATAGCTATTACTACGGACGTTTTCGCGATAGGTAGAAGCGCGGATGCATTCGTTGATATGGTTGCTCACTATTAAGTCAAAATTAACTTGCGATATGTTTGTGAATAAGATGCTTCTGGTATTTCCAAATAAAGTAAAAATAAGATAAGCGATTGAGGTGCGGTGTTGCTTTTGCCTCGTTCGTGGCCCAAACACTCATTGCCGTCTCGGGCACCTCCATTGGGTGCGCAGGCGAAGAATGTATCTCCCGCAGTGACTGCATTGGGCCCTGAAACCAAAAGCAGTCTCGCTAGGAGAAGGGCGGTAACCAGATTGTCTCACGTAAAGTTCACCATTACATAAGACAACTACTCCATTGTCACGAACTGTGATGCTCACAGTTAAAAGCCGGTGAAGGTCTGACCCATACAGGTAAGCAGCTCCAGGTTAAAAAGAACAACCTCATCTGAAGGGGTTCATCTCCCCAAGGTTGAACCTTGTACCTCGACACAACAGAAGGCGGTAGAGCAGATACCTAGGCGTTCATTTTCTCCCCCTTCTACCCGCGAAGAAAGCTAAATGCCTATGAGCTCATAGCTTATTGGAGGTGAGACAGATAGATTTTGAACAATCCTTGAGCCACATAACCTGAAGCTTCCTACCCAGCTTTTGATGCCTTGAAGCAGAGTTCCCTGGCGTAGCAGTCAGTTTGGCACAACATGAAGACCTTGGGCATTATCGGGATCTGAGGTTTCTCTCCTGATTTGCGTTACGACCAACGACCAGTTCTGGTCTACCATACACAGCTTGACCAGAACCAGCAATTCACTGCACCACTCACTACCTCACTCACAACCATGGCAATATTGGCGTCCACCACCACAACTAGCACCAAGGGATCTGCCCTCGCCGCGAGAGTAACCCTCCGCGGCGTGGAATTGGGACTTCAGTTGAGACTCTTCAGCTTTACAAGCACAAAGACCGCAAGAGATACCACAAGTCGAGGCCTAGAAGATTCAACAGATCCATCAGCTCGAACCAGGCCGTCAAGTCAACGAGGTACTGCAGCAGTCCCGTGAGTACCCACCCACGTCACAGACAGCACATATAACGAGGAGGACCAGGTCATCAAAGAGACCAAAGCCAGGATAGGGGCGAAGCAGCAAAAGCTGGCAGGCCTGGAGGAAAAGGACCAGCGCATGGCGGATGAAATCACCCGACAGAACATTGAAATAGGAAGAAGGCTAGCCGGACTGGAGTGTCCTGTTTATGATCGCTATTGCGGACAACCTCGAGCTCGTATCTAAGTATCGGCAGAGTACATGGGTAGGTTGCCTAACCACGCACACAGCTCTTCATTCCTTAAGCTCTTAGCTGACCATCTTTGAAGTTTCATTAGCCCCTCTCGCGGTCATAACTCACCCTCGGCGGTTCACATCCACTTCGGGGAAGAGAAGGCGCCATGATATCAACAACCCAGGCGGCGAATTGCTCAACAAAACCCATAATAAATGGACGAAACGGGGAACTTCACACATCAAAGGGATCTCGATAGCAAATAAAACAGAGTACAAGTCTGCCTGCTTTCTATTTACACCCCCTTTGACTCGATAATATTTCGTATCAATAAAAGGACAAAAAGATATCAATAATAATAAAATAAGAAAAGATCCTGCTCATAACCCGTCACAAATAAACATACTCCCTTCTGTAGGGCATCTTTCTCGATCCTCCATATCAACCCAATCTTGTTTAACCCTTCTCCAGAAAGAACCGAAGCAAGAAAAAAGAGAAACGAAGCAAAGGGGGACAGAAAGTGGTATTCAACTTGGTTACACACACACACCAAACACCAAACCCCATCAGCATACCAAACGTCCAAAGGGGTAGTAGTAATCGAATAGAAAACGACACAAACCACAAGTCCTTCTTGATCAAAATTCTCATCAAACACCCTTTCTTTCAAGAAACCAAAACAAAAACGACATGGATATCAAAAACTGCAAAGCATGAAAAAAAAAGAGAAATAAAGAGAGATTAAACCGGACTTTGCGGCAAACTAGCCCCCACCATCAACCCCCCCCTCAAATCCCCACTCCCTGTCCTCCTCAACGCCTGGCTCATCGTCTCAATACTCAACTCCCCGCTCACGGTCGGCCCCCCCGCCGCACTCAACCCCAAAGGCGGGATGCCATGTCCCATCAAACTCGTCGGGCTACCGAGCGGCTTCCTCGCCGGGCTGAGCTCCAACCCTTTCACACTTCCACTCTTACTGCCCGGATCACCCGCTGATGACGACACCGGCGACCTGATTGGGGAAGGCGACCGGTTGGCGTTGTTGTTGAGCGAGGTTAACGAGGTCAGTCCGGGGATGAGCATGCTCTCCCTGCTGCCGGCTACTCCGCCAAAAGACTGCTGCTCGGCTTGTACTACATCCGCAAACGAGATGAATGACAGCCTGCGGACATCAGTCGTGTCAAGACTGCCGTAGTTGCTTGCGCTGTCGGGGTTGGTGGGGCTGTTGCCTCGGTCAAGGGAGAAGGCCGCGAGCTCGTCGACCCATGTTGGCTCGTTGTAGCCGCCGCCGCCGCCGGTGACGGTTACGGCGGCGGGCTGATGGGAGGCGTGTGTGATGATCTCGACACTATCTGGGTTAAGGTGGGTGTCTGTGATGGCTTCGGAGGAGGCGTCAAGGACGGGCGGGATGTAGTTCTCGGTCTGAATATGGGAGGGGATCGCAGGGGAGGTCGGGAGCGCGAC
Organism: Podospora anserina S mat+; assembly: GCF_000226545.1. NCBI lineage: Eukaryota > Fungi > Ascomycota > Sordariomycetes > Sordariales > Podosporaceae > Podospora > Podospora anserina. Next base: position 3,529,757 of record NW_001914858.1, read on the forward strand.
GGCGGACTCTTGGACGTTGCGCTCAAAGATCTGGCTGCCCGCTGGGGACGCAAGACGTGGAGAAGAGGCGAAGGGTCGGCTGGGAGAGGACGGGGTGTAATGGGTGTGTTCTGTGCGGATAGGAGAGGCAGCGGTTCGTCTTGTTGGCGAGGAGGTTTTTTCATTAGTAGACGGTGATGCGACTGTTTTGGAGGTCGATTTGATGACGTCTTCTACTTTTTTCTTGCCGAACCCAAAGAGACCGCGCTTCTTGGTCTTCTTCTCATCTCCATCCGCGCGCGGGGTCGCATCGTTTGAGCTTGGGATGGGTTGAGTGGGAAAAGGGACGGGTTCCCCAGTAGAGATGGTTGCTGAAGCTCCGGCCATGGTTGCGATTTTGCGAGTTTCGTCTTGCAGTTCGTAGAGAGTTTGGAGAATGAAGCGCAGGTCGAAGTTGGTCGCGATTCGGGGCTGTTGGCAGGTTAAACGGGGGAGCACCGGGTGGATCAATCCCAGTGGGATGGCTGCTTGGTGGAGTCAGGGACCTTGGTGGATTCGTTCGATAAAGCTTCCAAGTCTTCTCTGAGAATCTGGATGCGACGCCAAACCAGGACGTTAGCAAAACACAGCCTCAGCAAGTCGTCTGAATACGTGGTTATTGAAATTTTGTCAATCTCGGCAGAACGTTGCGGTGGGGGTAAAAAGCAAGTGTCGCGATAAAAAAAGAGACGGCCTGTGAGCAATGCGAATTTCCCGATTCGCCGCGAGTATATCGATTGTGAAGTGGTCTCCGCCGACGAGACCAATGGAGCAGGAGACAGGAGATGGGGATGCGGTCATACCTGATCACGGCTGGCGGTGCGACGCAGAAAGAAACAGCTGAGCAAGACGAGGGAGTCTAAAGCGTCTGGAATTATCTGGCGCGGCGCATTCGGGCCCAACTCTGCTCCCGTCGACCCGCTGCTATGCTGCTATGCTACCGTGCGGGTTGCGAGAGCAGCAACGAGAGCTGGAGGTTTGGGCAGCTTCTATTTGAAATGTCGGTTGGGCGCAAAAGCTGTTTTTAGCGGACGGGACGGGAAACAAGTTCAAGGGCTGACGGGTTGTCCTCGTCGTCGGGTCTGGGCCTTTTTGCCTTTGTTCTTGTGAGTCTTGGGGATTGTGATGTCGGGCGGTTGCCGAGGTGCGCTCAAATCGTGATCAGCAGGGAATGACGATGCTTGAGCTCGACGAGTCTACACAAAAAGGAGGGGAGAGCCGGACCGGGGTTTTAAGACGTAATGCCGTCCCACGCCGGCGCTGCCAAGATCTGATTGGAACCTGGAGGAATGTGTCTTCCTTCTTGTTTTGGGTCCGAGAGGGATGTGATGGGCATATCTATTTGGACTTTTTGTATCATACAAATGCGCCGACCGTCCGACCCTTTTAAGCTATCCCCTCCCTTTCCTTCTAGTAACCTACCCTTCGTGCAGTCAGTCAGCGAGCGAGCATTGAGGCCACCCCTGACCAGACTGCTGTGCATGGCCGTGGCGGCGGCTCGGCACCAGCCAAAGCAGGAACTGGAAGACTCGGTACATGATGTTCAACAGGTTTTTGGCGTGACAAAGTCAAGTGATGTTGAGTGGGCAAAAGCCCGCTAGGCCAAGTTTCCCGGCTGATGGACGAGCAGAGACCCCTCCTTCTTTGATCCCTCGACCCTTGACCCCTAACTGTCCGTGAGAAGGAAAAAGGAGTTCAAGCTGGAACCGGGCATGCCCGATTTGTCTGTCTCTGCGACATGTGCGAGGTTCAAAGACACAGGGACGGCAAGCGATTGGTGCGATCCAGCCATTGTGTTGCATAAGTCACTGTCTCTGTCCAAGCTTCCCAATGGTGGGGTTGTGACCGATAAGGGGCAGTCACAGTCAGGCAGCTTACAAGCTGGTTGCTTTTATTTGGGTCTTTTTGTTGAGATTTTGAAATGCTGGATCACTAGTATTATCTTTGTTGTAATGTGTGCGGACTTACATCAGCCGATAGAGGGTAAACAATGGTGGCTGGATATAAGGTGATGGTGATAGCCTGATGTGCCCCTCACCAGTCACATTGAGATACGGCACTCTCAGACGAGCTGGCCGGACTATTTTTGAAGGGATGAAACCAATACCCCTGAGATGAGCCGTTCGTATCAACTACAGCCCGAAGAATTCCCGTGTACAGTGAGGCAGGTGATCCTTCCCGTCAGGAGTAAGGCGCACATAAATTGAGGGACCAGATGTTTTCTGGAAGTCTGCAAACTGTGTACCAAATGTCACGTTCAACAGGTGCTATCTGAGCATCTTCGTAAGGGTACTGACATTCCCCCCCTGTCAGCCGCCGCGCCAGCTTCGCGGACGGTCATTTCCTTTTGCTTTAATTCTCTATGCGACCAGGCATCACACAAATCAGGGCCTCGGTATGCTCGGCGCCGCAACCACGCGAGTGGCTTACGTAGCTGTTGTCTTTAACCACCGGGGCGCGTATAGCGTTTTACTTCATGGGTTCTGCCTGGCAGGTAACATCATAAAATTCCGGTCTCTTCAGACTTGCGACAGCGCTGTTCTGGGAGATGAAGCTGACCGATGTTGAGCATGGTGTAAGTGGGATACGTTACCAAGTGAAATTGCTAGGATGCCTAGCTAAAGACTAATGCCGAGCCGAGACTCTATTCTTGGGCTTGTTTGCTTTGTCGAATTCTGGGCCTCAGTTACATATCCCAAGCAAACCGCTCCCGTGACTGACAGTCCGGCGGTCTCGGAGCAGGTCGACCGGAGCCGGCTTACTCCACCCCGGGCCCGGGTCTGGGGGAATGGTGGAGATCGACCCGGGCTCAGTGGTGATTGGTTTGACCGTCCCAAGCCGTCGAGCCAAGCCCGAAGCACTGACCTCCGGCGACCCAAAAGCTCAATTGAACCACGTGACCGAGCTTCCAACAACTGCCGGGCTCAAAAAAAGTTATCGCGACTCCAAATCGCCCAGCTACCCGGCCGATGAGAAGGAGGAGAGGGGACCGCCGCCGCACGACATAACCACCACACCTCCGATCCCATTCCCGACGAGGTCCACCCACTTTCTCTTGTCGGTCATTTCAGTCTAACCCTCCGTCAAAATGGAAGCAACCCTCTCCCGCCCAGCAGCTCGCTGCTGCTGTCTCCTCAAGACCACCACCCCTTCCACATCACGACTCCCCCCCCTCCTAAGTAACCAGCAACAAACCCGCCAAAAGTCCACCCGCGCCCGCCACAAAGCCTCCCTCAACATCCCCCCCCACCCCTCCTTCCTCTCCAACCCACCAGCATCATCCCAGACAGGATCAACAACCCTAATCTTCAACCCCCCCTCCTCCGCCCCCTCCGTCTTCCAGACCCCCTTCAAGTTCCTCCCCAAATCCGATCCCCGCCGCCGCGCCACCCTCGCCAAGAACCTCTTCTCCTCCTCCGTCACCACAAACTTTGCCTCCCAGCCGGTAGACGTCTCCTCCCTCCCCACCATTTTCGACGACCGGTCCCCCGCCACGACCCCCAAGAACCACTCCCTCACAAAAGAGGACGTCGAGGAGATGCGCCGGCTGCGTCTGGCCGACCCGATAAAGAACTCAGTCTTGAACCTGGCGAGGCAGTTTGGCTGCAGCGTCATGTTCGTCATGATGTGCGTCCAGGCCGGCAAGGAGCACAGAGACAAGGTTCACGTCGAGCCTCACGCGGCGGCGAGGGAGAGGTGGGGTCCCAAGAAGAGGCAGGCCAAGGAGGAGAGGAAGAGGAGGATGGAGATGTTGATGAGGGGAGAGATTTGAAAGCCTGGATCAAGGCAAAATCAAGGCAAAATCAAGGGGTGTATATACAAAGAAAGCGAGGAGCCGGTTTCGAAAAAGGGTATCTTAACGGAATGTTTGTCTCATTGGGAGGAGGGGAATGGAAGGAAGGGGAAATAGCATTTCTGTACGATAGGGACACATCACATGATTCTCTCTCTCTCTCTCTCTCTCTCTCTCTCTCTCTCTTGGTTGGGGATATACAAAAAAGGAGGCTTCACTTTTTCTGGGAATCATAGAAACGCGGAGACGACGAACCTTTGATACCACAATACGGGTTGAGTGGGTTGATGGGTGGATGGACGAGCAAGCAAAACATACCCCAGGGCGCAGGCAGTTGTAAAAACAAGCACAAAAATGTTCAAATGAGCAGCTCGGCCACGGCTGTCATCGTGCTGAATCAAATTTGTATAATTCAGTAAATATACTTTGTACCAATGTGCCTCCCCTGGGTGCTGAATCACTTGCCCCGCTGGATACTACCACCTGTAGAGAGAGGTACTGTCAATCTCACCCTGTGCACCACCGCCGCCCTTCCCCCAATGACAGCGCTGATATATAAATATCCCAGACTCTAAATTAACAACGCAGTAACGCCCCCTTTTTATGCTGCCTCCTTCCCCTTGCCCTTGTTTTTACCCCTCCAAGAACTAATACTGTCCTCATCCTTCCAATCGCTGGTCCCATGCCTGTCCAGCTCGTAATCACCCTGCGCAGGAATGACTCGCGAGCACCATCCACACCAACTCCTCCTCTTACCTTGAACCTCCCTTCCCAATACCTCACCCTTCAGCCTCTCCTCGTCCCATTCTGGCACGCAAGCCCCAACCTTGACCCTTTTGACCGAAATCTTCTTCATAACGCCCCCGATACCCTCGACTTCGTGTCTCACGTACCCAACCTTCATAGCTGGGGATGGCGTCCTGCGCATGTGGTCTGACCCTGAGCTCAAAAGTCCCCCCAAAGTATTAGAACCCGAGCCGCCTGTCGCATTGCTAGCCAAGCTACTGAGACTAGCATTGCTGGCAGCAGATAGACCCGACGCCATCGTCGAAGTAGAAGCACTGCTACCACTTCTAGAACCGAGCCCTGCGCGAAGCCGGTCCTGTTGAAGCTGCTGGTCTGCCGCCTCCCGAGCGGCCTCGGCATCATAGTCCGTTTCCTGCTCAACCTCACGGGCGCCGCAACACTGCGAGTTACGACCGCACTGGACCCCGCGGTCACCATCACCGATACCCGTTCCTAAACCACTGAGGACATCGGTGTATTGGTTGCGCCACTTCCAGACGCTGCCACGGAAAACATGTGTTAGCATGTGGAATTTGTAACGGGAGCGTGTGCCAACTATACCTTTGGTAAGTGTTATCTTCGTTTCTGATAGACCTTCCGCACGGGAAACACAGCCAGACCCCAGAGGAGCCGCATTGGCAGATGGCGCGCTGCATATCATCCGAATCGATGCGGACCTCGGGGCGCATTGGGGGCTTGACAAGCTGACCTAGGGGTGCCTTGACGCATTTGGTGCAGAGACGCCGATGTCGATCTCGGAGCACGATCTGAGCAGGTGGTTTGATAGCGCAATTCTGGTATTGATACAGTCAGGGGGTTGTTGCAGCGGTTAAGATCAAGCTTTGCGAACTCACCCTGCAAACGATTGTCCCACATCGTCGACAAGGTCCCACCATGTCTCGTGCACATTGCCCTGATTTGCCCTGGAAATCCGTCCTTGCGGAGGAATCTTGCCCGTAGTACCAGTTGGCAGAGCGCGCTCGAAAGCGTAGTGTGTCTTGCGGGTCAACAGTGACGTCTTCGAGAGAGCATCGAAGCGACGAGTTGATCAGTCCTCTGCGATCCTGCAGCAGAGCGCTATGTAATATGTGGCATGTGCGGGAGAGGCTGTCGAGGGAGTTCAAGTCCAGGTTCCTGGCCACTGATTGCGCGATCCTGGAACCAGTCAGTACTTCCTCACCCCCCTCGATACGCCGCCGAGGGGAAGGGTTGGTGATGGTCTTGAAAGGACGACGTGTTTGAAAGGATTGAAAAGAAAGGGTGATTGCCGGCCTACGGATAACATCCCAAAGCCTTGGTCATAAGGTGGTCCTGATTCAGAACCTCCTTGACGGCATACTCATGAGCCTCCTGGTTGTCCTTCTTATCTGTGCTAACACCTTTCGCCTGGTGAGCTTGAGCTTCAGTGGCATTCCACACCTGCCCATCTCTTTGGGACTCGATGTCCTCGTCGTCCAATTCAACAAAGACAGCCATTGTGATAGATCGCGCTCAGGGGAAGGAAAAGGGGTGGTGTCGGGTTCAATGATGATATCGGCGCGATAGCGATGATGCGGTGACCAGGAGGGTTCTCAAAGACCCGGAATCGGAACGGGAGATGAAGGAGTTGCAGGCAAGGCACAGGGAGGGAACGCACAAAGACAATAACAGGGGAAAAGGAGAAACGTATCACTGAAGAGGAAAGGATAGATGTGCCATTATCAAGCCGTGAATGTAAACTCTGGCAACATGATATAAGTTGATGCCAGTTTGACGTGTACACCAAGCAACGCTTGTAGCTTCCAGGTAGAACGAACCGTTGTTTGGGGGAGGAGCCCGGTAGGGACCCCACTCTGGGTAAACGACCCCGTCACCGGGATGCAGGAGCAGCTAAAACAACCCCACCTTGGCCAACTGCTAAGGATTGGCGGGGTATTTGCCCACGTCACTATCACGACCGTTGCTGCACCTGGGCATGTGACGTTTGCGACTTTGCTGGATCTGAACGCCATTGAGAGATATCTTCAAGACTATGATGGATTAGACGCAAAAAACTCTGCCGGGGCACGTGGCTCATGCCCCGGAGGAACATTGCTGTTGCGTACAGCTGTTACGTACCTTGGGAAATCTACCCCTCATAGCTCTTGCCTAGTTGTTGGCACGGGAACTTTACTATCTATATTGAGTTTTTCGAGACCCGGCAGTCTGGAACATCCTTTCCCCAGTGAGGCGTCCTCTAGAACTACGATCGTCCTGGCGCCATGAACAATCCACGTTGTTCTGCGCGTCGAAGCTTCGAACTTGGCCCCCATGTCTTGATTGTGGCACATGACCGAGTCTCTTGAATTCTTCACCGCACCACTCTGATTCACCGCATCATGGTACAGTTCTTCCTTACCTTGTGTTATGTTGCCAATGATAAGTCATGGCTAGAGCAGGTACAGTAATATGCTGGGCTGGATACCCCCCTCCGTCAGGTATGTCCAAAACAGATGGATATCTCCTCTTACTTGATCGCGCGGAAGGGCCAACATGTGATTTGTAGACCATGCCTACAGAGATCATTCTTGAACGAAAGGTTCTAAAGGGACATCTGGGCCAGCGTTGTCAATTCGGGATACACTACCCGCCATTCTCGCCTGGCGTTGAAAGCCTCTGTGCCTCTCGCATCAAATCGACTAAATCTTCTCATCAGCAACCACTCCCAAAATCTGAATCAACTGGGAGTTAAGCAACGCCACAGTCGATATCCATCACCGTTCATCTTGCTCATGTGGTTACACAGCAGAGATTTGGTACCTATCAGCTTACTGGACACAATCCTTTACCCGCAAACAGCTTACCGTGCAGGTCGAATGCCATGTTGGAGGACCCAGAGCCGTCGATGAATCCTGCCGATACGAGAATATTGTTGCCGGCATGAGAATGCTGTCCCTCCGTGATTGGTCAACCTGACAACCAGGTCCTGTCAGCTCTTCCTCACCTGCAGAATTTGGCAGCATGGTAACACGCACCGCATCACTCGATGGACCGAAACTCACTCACTCGAAAGTCAGCAAATCAAAGCCGAGACCTTCAGCAACTTGAATTGGAAAAGCCTTGCTTTATCGCTAATTTTCCCGATATTTGTCTGCCGTTTATCTGCGGGAGTAGTCCGTTTTGGCGAGGAGCAAACGCTCTCCCTGTCGGCGATCCGTTTAACAAGCCAGCACGTATCCTTGCCATCCAGGTTACTATCTTTATCCCTAGTCGGTTTGCCGTCGATCATATTGATTAATCGGTAGTTACCTACCTGGTGCGTGGGACTCCAGGCTACAAAGCCCCTAACAGTTGACGATAATTGTACACCGATACACTCATTGTTTACTGGCCTCAAGCCTTCCCATCACCATACACTACGGCAGCTCTTATCCAGGCACTGTGCTTGTAGAGACGGATCTCACCTCAGTCCCAACCTGAACAACACTCACAAATCCGAGCTTATCGCAAGGCGCCATGGACCCATGCACACCCCATTCCAAAGCTGCAGTAGACGGTATCTGAGCACACTGGCCTGGAAATGCGGCTATCGCGAAGTGGTACCAGTGCTGCCGTGGCTTTTCAAACCACAAGAGGCGTTGTGAAGCAGGGGTGAAGACAGCTGAACCGCTCGAGCGCAGGCATGGAAAGCTTGAGCATGCAAGATTGGTGGCTGTCAATGCCCCTTTTCAAAAGACAGAATCAATATTCACAACCTGGCAAAACGGCGCTTGACGGGACACGCCTCAGTGCCTGGTTCATCTTTGCGTTTATCAATCTACCGCAGTACCAACAACTGTCACCATCGTTGCCAACAACAGCGATTATTCCGCCTTGAATGCCAAGTGCTGAGCCGAAGGACATGCATTGCAGTGATGCGACAACGGACTCTCGGTCTTCGTATCGGCCATCTTCACAAAAGCTCGCTCCTGTCCGGAGCAAAACAAAAAACGATGGCTTCATTCTGAGCCTCAACAGGACATTCCTGTTTTCTTGTAGAGTGGAATTATCAAAGCACCCAGTTTGGGCCCATTATCATCACCGCAATCTCGGCGGCTTCTAACATCGAGTTCAGCTCCCCACTGGAACACAGAAAAGCGCGCTCGAGAATTCACCATTGCTCCCACGCTAATCTCAGTGTCCAGCGCCTGGCCAGGGCCCCCCTTTTTCCTAGTCCAAATTTGGCAGCCAGCCTAGCAACTATCAGAAAACTGTTAAGCCTTACGAGTTTTGCGAGCGCCAATCAGTCAGCCACCGGCTGTGGCTTGCTGCGCGCGGCCAATACATATCTCTTAATTTTACCAGCAAACAAACATGGCCGTATGGTTATTCATCGCTGATCTGGACCCGACAGGCAGGATACCTTCGCCATCTGTCTCATGAGTCTCATGAATGAGCCCTGTTAAAGATGATCGACCGTAAACCACAGCTGACAGCGATCATCGGTGGACTCTCTGTTCGGATCTTTCCAGAGCTTAATTTTTTCGTCTTGATGGGATCCACAGGCACCAAATGGACCCCTGCTGCATCACTGCCCAGTCGATCCGCTGGAACGAGCTGGTTTCCGAGCTGATGTTTGGTGGATGGGGGTCGTGCTATCCGTGCCGATTGCTACCCCGTACCCAATTTGAGAATCCCTCGCGAGGGTCCCTCTTTCTTGTACCCACCGGCTTTATACGTCTAGATTCTGCCTTCTTGTTCATAATTGCCTCTGGACTTTTATCAGGCGATCGAGATGAATTGTAGAACCGATACCTAGGTTACAATTCTGCCAGCACTGCAGCCGGGCACAGCCGACCCGGGAAGCCATGCGTAAATATAGTTGGTCTGCATGGTATTTCCATTTACACCACGCTTAACGATAAACAGGGGTGGTGACAGAATAGGCTAGCAGGCCTTTCAGCGCGGGCGCCAACCCAGTCTTGGGGAACGCCTGGTACCTTGGCAATGGCATCAGTGCACGAAGGGGAGGGTTGATGGGCGGCACGCTGAGCTGTCACAGCTTGACCCCCTGCTCTGTTTTCTCTTTTGATTGCTACCCGCACCTATACAGGGCTCAACCCCCCCCCCTCCATTCCTTCCAGTGTCACTGGACTTGTTTTTCCTTTCCTTCGTTTCGCTCTTTGAGGTCCGGATTGACTCAAGATCCAACCCAACCTTGTTGCTCACATACCACGAGTTCGAACTTCGAGGGTTGCCTTCCCCACCCTAAGGGTCTCCTGGCGCACCTCGATCCGTGTTTACGACGAAACCTAATCGGACTGTCAGACCTCTTTACTCCGGTGCTCGAGACCAAACAGAGGGAAAGCCTTGCCCTGACATCTTGGGAGGTAGGGCCATTGGTTCCTGCCACCACGAGATAGGCCGGCAAGATGAAGAAATTCCAGTCGTACTTTACGCCTGCTACGGGTCCAGATGATCAGCCAGGGAGTACGGACGGGGAGAAGGTAAAGGGGGGCCGTGGGAAAAAGCAGGGGACCAAGCCGACTACACACCAACTTCAGCCAATACAGCCGCGAGGAAGACAACCACCACCGCCCTCCGAAGCAACATCTGGACATGCCACTCCTCAGGTTGCGTCCGGCGGGGCGAGTATGCTGTCTGTTCCAGACGCGGCGACGGTTCGGTCAGGCTCCAAACGAAGTCCAAGCAGATCCCGAGCCTCGTTTCGACACTCGGTATTCCCAGCAGGTGACCAGCGGAACCATGACACGGGCACCATTATGGAAATCCGAAACGACATGATGGTCAATTGGCTGTACGAGCAGCAACTCCGGAAACAGTACGCCAGCGGAATGGATCCCTACGAAGGTGTTGTTTTGAAGAAGACCCGGGGCAACTTCACCTGCTGCCCCCCCCAGATGGCTGGCATTCCCGAATCGCTGTACGCCATGGTCTCCCAAATGAACGTACGCTGCGCCATGACGGTCAACACGCCCGTTGTGAGGGCGTTGATGGACTCGATCGTCACCAAAACCGATATCGACTATGTGCCGCTTCCCGACGGGCTCCGAGTCCAGATTTTGCCTTCCATGGTGGATCTTCCGAGGGGTCAGTTGCATCACTTTGCGGCCTTTATTGAGGACGTCAGGATGCTGGTTGTGTGGGACGATGAGCCCGAGAAGCTGTTGGACAGGGCTCATACTCTGGAACAGAGGTTTATTGAGATCATTTGGGGGAAGGGGGAGGAGGGCGAGGACGACGAGAAAGACGAAAAGAACATGGCAAATGTCAATGTGGACGAATTGGACCCGAACCAGCTGGAGGGTGCTCCTGAGAAACGGCCCATCAGGTTGGAAAGCGCCATCATTGTGACACTCACCATGATTCTCTGGATCGTATGCTCGGGATTGGGATGGAGAGCATTGGCATACCAGTCTGCAGTGGATGGTACCTATCTCAGATTTGCGCTGCTGGCCGTCTGCCCACTGCAGATGTTTGTCAGTCTGTTCTTCTTCCAGTCAATTGTCAGCAACCTTTTCCAGATCTTTGGCCCCATTTCAGCAGTCGCAAACAACAGCAAGTACTACAGCGGAAAGCCACCCCGCCGGCTCAATCGCGATGCCAACGCTCTTCCTCATGTCACAATCCAGATGCCCGTGTACAAGGAGGGCTTGAATGCTGTCATTCAGCCCACGGTTGTGTCCCTCAAGGCGGCCATTAGCACATACGAAATGCAGGGTGGATCGGCCAACATCTTTGTCAACGACGACGGTATGCAGCTCATCTCCGTGGAGGACGCCCAGGCCCGCCGCGACTTTTATGACGAGCACAACATCGGCTGGGTGGCGCGCCCACCTCACAATCCCAACCCCAAGGAGGAAGGCGAGCTCAAGTTTATCCGTCGCGGCAAGTTCAAGAAGGCCAGCAACATGAACTACGCTCTGCGCACCAGCAATCTCGTGGAAGCCAAGCTCGATGCTATCCAGCGGGGTCCTAAGTGGACCAACGAGCAGGAGACAGCTGCGTACCGCCAGTGCCTTGCTGAGGTTTTGGATGGTGATGAAGGCCGGACTTGGGCTGATGGCAACATTCGCGTTGGCGACTACATTTTGATCATCGACTCCGATACTCGTGTTCCCAAGGACTGCTTGTTGGATGCTGTTAGTGAGATGGAGCAGAGCCCCGAGGTCGCCATCATCCAGTTCCAGTCTGGTGTCATGAACGTTACCAATTCATTCTTCGAGAGAGGGTAAGTCGTTTTTCGGGGCGGGAGGATGAAGACAAAGGGCTAACTGTGCTTCTAGCGTCACATTTTTCACCTATCTGATTTACACGTGCATCACTTACGCCGTTGCCTCTGGCGATGCGTGCCCCTTCGTCGGACACAACGCTGTGCTCAGATGGTCAGCTATCCAGGACGCCACTGCATACACCGATGAAGACGGCTATGAGAAGTATTGGTCTGAAGCCCACGTGTCGGAAGATTTCGAAATGGCCCTCCGCCTCCAGGTCGCCGGCTACACGCTTCGCTACGCCTCTTACACCGGCGATGGATTCAAGGAGGGTGTCAGTTTGACCGTCTATGACGAACTGGCCCGCTGGGAAAAGTATGCCTTTGGCTGCAACGAGCTTTTGTTTCATCCTCTCCGATTCTGGATTGTCAGGGGCCCATTCACTAGTCTCTTCCGGGAGTTTATCTGCTCGAGCATTCCGCTGCCCAAGAAGATGACCATTATGGCTTACGTCGGCACCTACTACGCCATTTCTGCAGCCTGGTGCATCACCCTGGCCAACTACTTTATCACCGGCTGGTTTTATGGCTTGTATGACAAGTATTATCTGGATTCGTTCGCCATCTATGTTTCCATCGTGGTTGTCTTCAACGGTCTTGGTAACGTTGGGTTGGCCGTGCTGCGGTACCGGTTGAGTGAGAAGGGTCTTCTCAGTGCCTGTAAGTTTTCATCTGCTTGGCTTTATCATGCGGCTTGCAGCCCACTAACTTCTTTCCAGTCTGGGAGTGTATCAAGTGGATTCCAATGTTCACCATCTTCCTGGGCGGTCTTTCTCTCCACACGGCCCAGGCTATCTTGTGCCACTTTTTCGAAATCGAAATGATCTGGGGCGCCACGGCAAAGGAACTCGAAAACTTGAGCTTCGGCAGCGAAATCCTGCGCATCATCCGCAAGTTCAAGTTCACGTTCGTGTACTGCTTCCTCTGCACGGCGCTCATGATCTGCGGCACCACCGTTTTTCCCCACCAGTGGCGCATCGGCGAGTTTTACGCCATCTACCCTCTCTCGACCACCGTGGTTGCTCATTTCTCCCTGCCTGTGTTTTTGAACCCGGCCTTGATGAAGTTCACGTGGTAGTTTTGGGGAGAGGCTTTTGGGTATCTTTTTTTCTTCTCATGACTCAGAAAAATGGGTAATCGTTAATGATGTTATTGTTACTTTTCGAGCGGACGATATATACTTGATAGATTTTTTCTTGTGATCTTTCGGACTTCTTTACAGCAATGATTGGGTTATCTCAGGGAATGGGAGTTTTGGAGTAACACAGCTTACGGTGAGCTGAAGATGGGGTGGAATATTAAAGATGGAAACCGACTGTATACAAGACAACTCATATTCTCTTACCACTTGTATTCTTTTTTGATAAATTTCAATTGAGAACCATGACATAGAAACTTGCTTCTTTACATATGCGAGATACAAGTGGGGGTTGGCAGGCTGAGCCCAAGTGTCAAAATCAAAGTTTTTCAAGCATTCAACTTCCTATCTCGGCTGCGGCAAGCTGCGGCAAACTGCGGGAAGCGTATCGAGATACCTGCGTGCTCTTGGGGTGACATTGGCGGCGACAAGAGTGGTGATGGAGCGGAAGGTGTGAGCCCCGATAAGAAAAGATAAGCACCGCCAAGCTCACAATTCTTCGTTGGAGAGGGGCGCCACCCGCGCGGCGCGCACACAATCAAGACGATCAAAACGGCCCCGCATGGGTGCCCCTCCAAAAATTTTCCCCTCCATCATCTGCCACCAGCCAGCCCCTGCGGGCTATTATCCGGCTCTCTTGTAGCAAAAAAAAAATGACTCCAGAATATGGATCTCGTCTTGACCTCGTCCTCCGCTTGCCACTGCTTTTCCCAGCCTCTGGTTGGTCGCTTTCTGTCTGGGGATAACCTCTGGGGTTGACATCTCAGTGTTCTGGACTTGCCTTGTCAGTGATCCCTTGTTGACTTGTGATATTTTCCTGCCGAACCCGATCTCGGTGTGGTGTCCGTACCCATCATCTCAACTCACGACTCCTCCTCGACCTCCTCTCCTCCTCGGCCAAAGTCAAGCCTTTCCACTTCCGACTGCCGATTCTATTACCTATAGGCTTTTTTCCCGCGACGAATTCTTCGCTGGAAACTTCGTCGTCACCCATTGCCGATCGTCGACCGCAGTGTATGTGTTGCGCGCGCATACCGATACATATAGGAAACAGCAGCCACAATGTGCGGTATCCTTGCTCTGATCCTCGCCGACTGGCAGGCCACTGACGCCGCCTTCGACTTACACGAGGCTCTGTACTATCTTCAACATCGCGGCCAAGATGCTTGCGGTATCTCCACCAGCGCCGTCGGCGGCAGGATATACCAGTGCAAGGGCAATGGCATGGCCGCCAAGGTCTTTGAGGATGGCAAGCGCATTGCTGATCTTCCTGGCTACATGGGCATTGCCCATCTCCGGTATCCCACCGCCGGAACCAGCTCCGTAGTCCATCATCTTGTTCCAATGGTGTTGTCTAACCTAACTGACACCCTGGTTGCGCATAGAGCGCCGAGAGCCAACCTTTTTATGTCAACTCTCCCTACGGTATCTGCTTTGCGCATAATGGTAACCTGATCAACGCCCCCGAGTTGCGCAAGTTCCTCGATCAGGAAGCACACCGTCATGTCAACACCGACTCCGACAGCGAGCTCATGCTCAACGTTTTGGCCAACGCTTTGAACGAGACTGGCAAAGCCCGTGTGAACACCGACGATATCTTCAACGCCCTGGCCGAGACCTACAACAGATGTCAGGGCGCCTGGGCTGGCGTTGCCATGATTGCCGGTTTCGGTGTGCTCGCCTTCCGTGACAGCTGGGGCATCCGCCCCCTTGTCATGGGCTCCAGGCCCTCTGCCACCCAGGAGGGTGGCATCGACTACATGTTTGCGTCAGAGAGCATTGCGCTTCGCCAATTGGGCTTCAAGAACTTCCAGGATATTCTCCCCGGCCAGGCCGTTTTTATCCAGAAGGGCGGCCAACCCCAATTCCACCAGGTCACCCCGATCAAGGCCTACTCCCCCGACATCTTCGAGTACGTCTACTTTGCCCGTCCAGATGCGGTCATGGATGGCATCTCGGTCAACGAGAGCAGACGGATCATGGGTGCCAAGCTGGCGGACAAGCTCAAGGAGATTCTCGGAGAGGAGGGCATCAAGGAGATCGACGCCATCATTCCCATCCCAGAAACTGCTTCCACCAGCGCGCAGGTGGTATCGGACAAACTCGGGATTCCCTTCTCCAACGGCTTCATCAAGAACCGTTACGTCTACCGTACCTTCATTCTCCCCGGGCAAAAGGCCCGGCAAAAGAGCGTCCGCCGCAAGCTCAGCGCCATGGAGTCCGAGTTCAAGGACCGCGTGGTTTGCTTGGTGGACGACTCCATTGTCCGCGGTACCACATCTAGGGAGATTGTCAGTATGGCCCGCGAGGCCGGCGCCCGCAAGGTCATCTTTGCCAGTTGCGCCCCGCCTATCAAGTACCCTCACATCTACGGCATCGATCTTGCCTCTCCTCAGGAGCTTATTGCGCACGAGAAGACGAGGCAGGATATTGCCCGCCACATCAACGCTGATGAGGTTGTGTACCAAGATTTGGACGATCTCAAGGCGGCGTGCACTGAGGCGAGCGGAGGCAAGATCACTGAGTTTGAGGTTGGCGTGTTCTGCGGCGAGTATCAGACCGATGTGCCAGATGGGTATTTCGATCATCTGAATGAGCTCCGAGGAAAGAAGAGGGAGGCCGCGCCTACTGCTGGGGGAGAGACCGTCGTTGCGAGCGGCGGGCCAGTAAACGTGGCCAACGGCGAGAAAAGTGTACAGTTCAAGATTGACTTGTCGGGGGTGACACCTGGGGGATTGACTCCTTTGACTGAGGAGGCTGTCAAGGGGACTGCGGCAGTTAGCCCGGATAACAGGCAAGATATTAGGTGAGCTTTCTTGTTGGCAATTCGGCTGTTTGAGAGTTTGACTAACGTGGTAGTAGCATCCACAACTTGGCAACTGATCCCAATAACCGGTAAATGATGTGCTGGTAATGATTTGTGATATGGCATGGCGTGTTTGACGGCCGGGGGGTATTTTGCACGTTTTGCTCGGTTCGATTCGTTGTACATTCGCTCACTTTGGGGGTTTCACCTGGCATGATACAAAAAAAGATACGATACACTATCAAGAGGGATAGAAAAAGACAGACGGGACGGTTGGGGAAGACGATCCATGGGGATGTATGGTATGCATCCGAACAGGGCGAACAGGGCGGTTGGGTCAAGTTTTGATGTTGGGAATGTATCAAACCGCAGAGCAAGCAGGTGTGGGTTTTTGATAGAGCAAAAAAGAGAAGATGCGCAAGATCAAAAGAGACAATCCTATTGTTTGGCATTGGCGTGACACTAGGAAGCGTGATTTCGGTGAGTAGCCTTATTTTGTGTCCGGTGAACTCATTCGAGATGGGGCCAGCAGCGTCACGCAGCAGATGGACTGACCTCGTGACTGGGAGAGCAGGTATCTAGCCGGCCTTGTGGGGTTTTAGGATTCTGGGGTAAGCTCTTGGGCGGCAGGTGGTCAACTTTTTTGCTTTGTCTCTGAAGTTAAATACCTGACCCAGGCAGCAAGGCAAGACTTTGGGTTGAAAGTGAACTTTTGGCAAGCAAGGCTTTTCTTGATTGTCAAGGCAGAGGATACTTTTTCGTTTGACGCGTTCACACGGCAGAAAGGCAAACATTGCTTTTGACTTTGGCATCGCGACTACAGGAATCACAACAGTTGGCGTTTTTCCAACTCAAAGTCGCAAGTCTACCGGAAATACTACTTTATCCACAACCAACCCAATATTAGCAGCCTATCTTGTTTTCTTCAAGCTGAAGAAAGCACCCAACATGACGACCGACTCTACGACTCCTCCTGCCGCCCAGGCAGAGGGTGAGAAGACCACAACAACACCCAAGAAAGTAAACACAACCGCCCCCCTCAGGTCAAAGTAGTACACTGACAGAACGACCAGACCCGGTCCTCCAAGGATAGTAGCAGCGTTGCTACCAGTACCACCGCTAGCAAAAGTGCTGCTGTCAGCGCTGTTGATGCCTCGGACAAGTCAAAGGAGAATGTGAAGGCCTCCCTTCCGTATTCGATCCCCAAGAAGCCGACCAGCTCGGAGATGTATTCGGCTTGTCATTATGACTAGACTTCTTGGTCAATATGGGGACGGACATGATTAAGTCATATGGGAGCAGAGAATTGCGAAATTTTGGGGAGTGCTATGGTGTCTAGGTTGGGGAGAAATCTCGGGTTTTTGTGATCACGACAACAGAGGTGAGGGTAGTAGTAACTCACTGCCATGATAGTATCATCATTCTTATCTTTTTTTATCAAATTGCCACATTTTTTTGTGCAAGGGTGTTAGTCGAGCATGACCGCTATGAAAAGATATCCCTTTATAACAGCAAGACGGCTCTTTCGACAGAAGTGACTGGATTATAAGTTTCCTCTTACAACTCGTTCCATTTATGGAGCTGCTACTTTGCTTGGAGCACCCCTTCTCATCATCGTTCTCAGAAGATCCCCCAGATTGCACGCAGGTCTGTTTACTGGATGTCAGTGACTTCTGGTTGTCATGTTGCTGTCTGGGAAGTGGCGAGGGTGGCAACACTTCGTCACTTGTGCATGGCCATAGGCATAGCATAGCAAAGCATAAAATAAAATAAAAATCAATCAGAGTGAGAGGGAAGGAGCAGACTCACCAGGTATTTACTTTGATTTTCTGGCTGCGTCTTCCATCCGTTGATGAGCCCTTCATGATTTGCTGAGTACCTCTCTGAGGCATGTGTTAACAACACAGGCATTCACAAATTAAAATCCGAGGTCCAGACTTGGCCTTGGGCAAGCCAGGTTGACTTTTTATATCTTTTTGCCGACCCGGTTTTTTTTTTGGATTTGAAACACCGCAGAATAGCAGGCCACCATGGCGCAAGCTACCACAATCGAACCTCGCTGGTACCTCTGCCACTAGTAGCCACTAACAGCCACGTTGCTCCAATTTGAGGGAACCCAATCTTTGCTTGTGGTGCAGTGGGATGTAAAACTGATGTGGCTGTCTGTCTTGGCAAACTCTAGGTCAAGAGACGTTGTTGTTCGGATTCCCTCTGGCTACTTGTTCTTCTGAGGTTTTCCACCCTGCACCTTAGGCATACTTTCATTCATGAATGAAATGAACGGAATCATCTTCTTCCTACTAGAGCCAGATAAAAAGAATCAACGAATAAATGGGCGCAAGGCATCGTCTGATGTACCGAGGTATTGTTGAGCTGGTGGTTGCTCTGGATTCCACAATGGCTCTTTCCTTTCCTCCTTCTCAGACTTTTCCTCCGTCTCCACAGTTCAGCTTTGCTCTCAGGAACTCTCTGACCGTCCATTCACATGCCGTTATCCAGATACACTTGAATACTCTGCATTGATGCGCAGGCCTAGACCACTTTCTGTCCGGTTCTGGTGCCAGCCACCCACACCTAGCTTTCACATCCAGATGATAGAGGCTTCAAGATTCACCCAGCCGATCAATAAACATCCACTTGAGTGTGCCAATCGGTTTGATAGGTGGTCTGACCTCAGTCATCAAGCTTGCGACAGCCCTGAGGGTCACAGGCAGCTGACCCACATTTATGAAAACGGTGTAAGACCATTGGCTGGGCTGAGAGCAACATACTGACATCGGGCCCAGGCACAAGCCATCCCACACCTGGGATTCACTCCAGCAATTGGGAGGTGTGATCTTTCCGCCTATTTGTTGGTTAGGTATCGTCACCGTGTGCCAGGCGTGTGCCACCTGTGATTTTCCAGTTGATATTTTCCGCCACTTTAAGTGGTCGAATCGCATCAGCAACAAGCAACAGGCATCAACAGCCAACAACGGCAGACGGCGGCGCCAGATAATCAAGACAGTTTCGACCATCGCTAACGCCAATTGAGAAAAATGTCGCTCGTGTCGGGCACGCTACTGCTCTTCGTGGCTTGGCTAACGTGGCGTGTGTGGAAGTTCACACTGTCACCTCTGACCAGGCCGAATGAGCCGAGAGAGCTGCCATACACAATTCCTTGTAAGTCTTGTCTGCTTCAAACATTCTCCTGAGTCTGATTACTGACTCCAGAAAAGTCATTGGCCATGCAATTTCATTGTTCATGAACTCGACTGCTGTCTTGACAAAAGGATGGTATGCTTCCCAGGACACTTGAGTCTAGAAGAAAATCACACTGACGCTCTGGAAAGGAACAAACTGTCGGGCGATAACCGTCAGCCATACGCTCTCCAGGCAGCTGGAACATCCTTCTACGTCATATCCCACCCTAAACACATAGCCGAGCTATCCAGGAACACGCAAAACTTCTCCTTTGTCGAGTTTTCAGTCGACATTGTCAAAGCCACCGGCATGAGCCCCGAGGGCATTGCGAAGACCTATAACCTCGACCCAGATGCTCTCGATGCCAAAGTCGACCATTTCAAGCACCCTATGAAGGACAAGCATTTCGAGCATCTCAACCGCCAGCTGCATACCACGCAACTATCTCCGAGTTCACAGAACAACAACTTACCCTCCCTCGATCAGACCATTCTCACATGGCTACAGAACCACTTGACTATCCCGAATCTCCAAGAGTATTCCCTGGTTCAGAATGATCTTGAGGTCAATTTCTATGAGTTCGTCAATACGGTCTTCATCCGCGCAGGCGAGAATGCGTTTTTTGGTCCCGCCCTTGCCAGAAACCACCCCGACGTGGCCCACGACTTTCAGATCTACGACGAGCTCCACTGGAGAGACCTGTATCTGTTTCCTCCGTTCTTGGCTCCAGAATTGACCGCAATCAAGGGGAAATTGACAGCGCAGTTCAAAAAATATCTGGCCCTGCCCAAACAGGAGAGAGACAAGCAAAACCCAAGCTGGTTCACCCCCAATTTTGAACTCGCTCTAGACAAGCTAGAAGTAGGCGAGCAAGACAAGGCGGTTTTCTTCCTGATGCTCTATCTTGCGTACGTACACCATGCCTTGCCCCCAATTTCTACCACACACCGCTAACAATTTCCGGTCTCGCAGAACAAACACCAACACCCCCAAGCTCCTCTTCTGGTGCCTCGCCCATCTCCTCTCCTCTCCGGCAACCTGCCTCGACAAAATCCGCGCTGAAATCAGCCCGGCATTCACAGGCGATGAGCTGACCGACCCTTCCTACCTCCTCACCCCGGGGAACTGTCCCACCTTTGAGTTCTTCTATCTCGAAGTCCTCCGCTTCAGAAGCCACTCCGTTTCCGCCCGCGTCGTAACAGCTGACACCGTCCTTCCTGCCCCTGGCTCGTTTCTCTTGCGCAAGGGGGCAAAAGTGTTGATCCCGTACAGGGTGTTTCACTTTGATGAGACCATCTTTGGGAAGGATGCCAAGTTTTTCAAGCCGGAGAGGTGGGAAAGCTTGCCGGCGTCGGCGAGGGGGGTGGTGAGGGCTTTTGGTGGGGGAAAGAGTATCTGCCCGGGGAGGTACTTGGCCGAGAGGGAGGTGAAGAAGGCGGTGGCGTTGATGATGAGGAGGTTTGACTTTGAGGTTTTGGCGGAGGGGGGCCCTGGTAAGTGGATGCCAAAGGGGGATGATAGTAGGCCTGGCGTGGGGATGATGGGGATTGAGAAGGGGGGTGATTTCAAGGTTAGGGTTCGGAAAAGGGAGGTAGTCTGATGGCGGTGATTTGAGCAGATGGTCTTGCGTTAGCCGAGAGCTTTAGTAATGGGTTGAGACATGGCCTATGGGCCAGTTTGACCATGGAGTTAGGCTTGCCATTAGGGCATCGTAAAAGAGCAATGCTTTCTACAGGGGTCCTTTTGTTTTACCAATAGCTTGACAACCATCTTTGCTTTTCTCAGTCATACACTCGCAGATTCCCTATAAAGTATTCCACAAACTTCCGCAATGTATCCATAATGTATCCCCCAAGACTCACACTCGTCTCATACCTGTGCCGCCCTTGAGGATAACCCAGACATCTTAACCACTCTTTTGGACAGAATGTAGAGTCCGGCGTGCTGCCTACTCAGGAAGTGCCGCTCACTGATGGCGCTCCTCAGTTTACCCTCTGCTTTTTTTGAGGACGACCTTCACTAGGAGAATCCTGACCATCTTCAGCGCTGGTTTCTCCGCCATCGATGTTGTCCTCAGGATCACCGTCGTAATCCTCATAATCCTCGTCATCATCCACAATCACCAGAGCAGCTCTGATTCCTCTGTTCCCTCGACTCTCGGCGGCCTCGTACCACCTACCGGCCATCAATCGTCAGTCAATCTGATATATCTCGGATCCCTTGGCCATATAAAATGTTACACCCGTCATCAGATGGTCTGTTCTTCAACACAGAAGGGAGGCGAGAAGAAACAGGGGTGGAACGTACCAAACAAAACCTCAGAAGGAGCTTCGTCAGCATCATGATGTGGGAGTGTCAGTTGGAAATCGTCCGAAAAGACCAGGAATGAACTCGGGGACGAAGCGTTTCGTACGATGAGAAAGTACGAGTCTGGTCCTGGCTGTAAACCAAAAATAGTTGAATCTTGATCCGGCAGCCTTTGTGACATGCACCACCTCCCACAGTTCTGGAGTCGTCTCACGTCTCTAGAGACTAGGGCAGTTTGCTTGAGATTCGCGCAGGTGGCTGTATCGTGCAGTTGGGCTTCCACATACGCGCTCTCTGGCAACCATGTTGATACGCCCCCTTTTCCAAACCCACCTTGCAGATCGGCACACCTCTCTTGAGCAGAGACACTTTGGGAATACGTGACAGGCATCACACGTGGCCACGTAGTCAGCCGCTGCTCTGTAAGACGCAGCTCCTTCTTCCTGTGCCAAGATGGATGGCAGTGGGGTCTCGGTTACATCCCCAGAACTTTTTGCGAACATACCTTCGTCCAGCTGCCCAAATACATCCATGAATAGTGCCTTAACCGTATGGAAGAGTAGGTCTTCGAAGTTCAGTTCAACCTCTTCTAGGCCAAGCTCTGCCGCAGCAAACTCTGACCTCAACCACTCGTCTTGAGCCTTGATAGTCCCAGACTCCTTCAGGTATAGAATATTCAACTGCAGTCGTCGTCTTACCCCGACAATTTGGACCTCAAGTCCAGCCATCTGGGGACAAGCATGGACGCATACCCTGAGTTGTCGGTTGACCAGAACTGCGAACCTCTCTGTAGATACCTGTTCCAGGATTGATGCACGTTGAAACCGTTGAATCTCTTCTTCCGCGGCAGTGTGAAGCGGTTTATACTTGCACAAAATGTCACAGTATTCGTGAGAATTCTCTAAGGGTCCATAGCTCAATCCTTTAACGGCCCTGTAGAAGCAGGGGTTCTGTGAATCATGCCACAAATAATTCGCATTATAGGCCCTGATGTACTTTATCCTGATCAGCTTTGTTACCTCGTCTCGTTCCTCCGCGATATGATGCCATTTTCGTGAAAAGATCCATTTCATTAGGTACTTCTTGAGTTTCTCAATCGTCTCTCTGCTGATATGTCTTGAGGCACTGCCCATTTCGGCAGACCGGGATGTAAACATGGTACTCAATTGCTGGACCACAGAACGCTCCGAACGAAAATTCGTGCCCGCAGAAGGCTTGGAATGAGCAGCATCATTTAGAACATCCCACATGGCCTTAGCTTCCTCCTCCACGCTAGTCAAAGCTTTCTGAGGAAGGCTGTACCCAAACATGGGTTTTCCTTCAAAACCAGTGCCGCAACCAGAGGAAAGGCCCACGGGTGTATCCTGGTGAAGAAGACCGTATAGGTAGATCAAACCCCTGTGTTCAATGTCTGCAAACAGATCTCCACGTCTTACTCCGCGACCGGTACTGAAGCCTCTAGAGCGTTCCCCACCACGAGTCTGACATCTTGTTCGCAGTTTATCGGAAAAGGCGTCAAGGACTTTTCGACGTCACGCCGACTCCTTGTCTCAACTCTCCTAACACTTCCAGGCTACATGCGACGGAGACGGACCAGTGGGTCTTCTATCTGGCCTTCAAAGTGCCCCTTGAAAGCCAAGTCAAAGGCCCTGAAATGCAGCGGATGTTGAAGGAGGGAGAGCCGCAACTCCCGAAGATGGCGGCTGCAGAGTGCACACTGCTTTCAAGACTGACGATCATAAACTTCTCGCTACCGCTTCTGCCTTCCTGAATCAAATTCTGCGGTTGAAGTGTGGCACCACGAATGACGAGTTCGACGAGACCGTAGGAATCGCTGTCTATCACCTCGGTGGTGCGAAAACGTATGTAGCCTAGATTCGCTTTCAACTCTTTCTGCGAAGATGTGCCCTCGGCAAGGTATAGTGCATCAGTGCCGTCCGCCTTATGCTCTACGCTGATTGCCACCTTGAAGCTGCTCGGAGATATTTCAGACAACTGTATTATGGCATCGCACCTAAAAAGCAACGGTGTTAGCGTCGCACACCGAAAACATCAATCCAGTCGATCCAAAAGACTCACCAGCTCCGAACTAACTCGGGGAAAGCAAACACGTTTATCATATCCGTAGTTTTTGGTATCAGTTGACAGGTTGATGGTCCTGGCTCGTGTGATGGATTCGAGGCTGCAAAGAGTACCGATGATGCCGGTGTTGCCCGGTGGTCGAGACATCCTGGTCCTGTTGTTGCAGCTTATGCTGGTAGCCGAGGAGGATCGAGAGACGACAGTTCGATAATGCAAGTGCGAGGAATAAAATAACAAACGGGTGCTCAGGTGATTTGAATAGAAATCAAGAAAGCCGTTGTAAATCGAAGAGAACGAGTTACGAAAAGAGACTCGTGTTTTCTAGAATGAAGGGAGGTCGAAGGAATAAGAGGAAGCAGAGTTGTATTCCTCCACGGGTGTAAGAAATGGAAGGAATTCACAAAAGAGGAGTGAAACGCAGCAAGTCGCAGGCGAGAACAAAATTTGATCAGTTTTCTGAGAAGGCAGAGCAAACGGATCGATCGTACCTTCCTCAACAACCGCACCTTCCCAACAGCGCGTCTGCAAACACATTGTGGACCCAAAAAGAGACACTGCAGCTCTGTATTGACGTAATTCACCCAAATAACACTTGAGAGACACTTGAAACGAAAGGCGGCTAAGAGACCTTAGAAGGTCTACTGACGATCCTTGAATTCAATCAAAGATGGCAAACCTCCAAACATATCAAATTTCATGGTCCAAGTACATAGCATCGCGCTTTGTACTTTCTGTACAAACAAATCACGGCCCCAAAAAGGCATCAACCCCCAGGTATCAAGAAATCATAGAAGAGGCCCATCCAGCCAAAAAGATCGACCATGCTGGGATTCGAACCCAGAACCTTTACCAGCTGGAGATTTAACTTGTACACACATGTTGAAACCGGAAAGTAACGCGCTACCATTGCGCTACACGGCCTATCAGTACCACCATGGTAAGATCTTCAGTTCAAGACCATATCTCTTACAGACATATTGCAGCGCGAAATCTTTCTTCCTCTTCACTTCTGTAACAAACACAAAACATACCTGGAAAAGACAACTGCAGAAGCGATCGGAAAAGTCACAATCAATAAAAAGATATTGGGACTCGGATACCGGGAGTCGAACCCGGGGCTGTTGAGAGATTTCTAGACTGAATCTAAACAGACACTTCTGAGAAGTGAGAGTCAACTATGTTACCGCTACACCATACCCGATTTTGGAGAGTGTGGTTTCCGATTTGGATGCGAGTTGTGGAGGGAAACGGGGTATATCAGGTAATGGGAACTGGGTTGTGTGGATATCATGACTCAAATCAAAGTTCTCTATCACTGGCAAGGCAGGCTCCCCCTGCCAACACCATGTTCTTTGATTCTGTCCAGGGATGCCCAACTCCAAGAAGTCCAATTCTTGTTTCATCAAAGACCAAAAGAACATTGCCAGCACCAGTGCATATGTTATTGTTGCGTGCATATGTATGAACGTGTGATTGTCACCCCCAAAAGCTTGCTCAAGATCTCAACAGTCATGCCTACCTAAGATAGTTTGAGGACTCATCATCGCCAACTTCATCCTCTCCCAGATTCCCACAAATCTCCTCAATAGCTTTTATCAAATCCACCGTTCCATCCTTGGGTAATCCCCCTCCCTCCTAGGCCTCCGATCCATATGCCTCATATGCTCTTCCGACGGCGGCAACCGTTCCCAAACATCCTTATACACCCCCCTCGGCACAACCGCAAACCTTTCGTCAATCCTAACCTTGTTCTCCTCCGTACACATCAGCGGAAGCGGACCCTCCCCAGCATCATCCTCCTTCAAGAAAAAATCAACCAACCCTTCCTGTTGACTATCCAACAGCTGCCAGTACCTAGGCGTAGTCCCCGCCCGGCTAGGAACAATGTAGACGTTCGGCGGCTGAGCAAGATTCTGTTCTTCAGCCTTCCTATCAAAAGTCACCACACCTCCTAAAATCCTGTCCTCAGCCCAGTAACCAACCAGGTTTGACACCCCCAAGGGGTAAATATCACCATGTAAATAGTAAGGGTGGTGAAACATAGTAGGAAGCGTCTCATCATCCGGGTCTTGCTTCCAGTGGGTAATCGCCTCGATGGAACGATCTCCCGTTCCCTGGTGGACTTCGATACCAACATCGAACAGAAGAACCCCTATTTCATTCAAAGCCATAGCAACGAGCTCAATGAGGCGAGTGTTGAAAACCTTGCTACCAGGCGTGGATTGGACGTACTTGGTTGTCAACTCACGGGGAAAAGACAGGAGCTCAAAGTCAAGCTTGTCCTTATACTCAAGGGCAAACTCTAGAGCGCCGGGGCAGAGTTCAGGGTGGTGCTCAATGGGGTGGTTGCCATAGACGGCGGGGATGCGCTGGTCCCAGGCTACGTCTTCAATGGGAAGACCGTCGATGATTTGAGCGTAGGTGAACTGAGCTAGCTTAGTAGAAAGGACGTTTCTCATGGCGCGGATGAACAGAGTGTAGTGGGCTGTGGTTTTCTGTCTCGCAGAGAAGCCAAGACGGGAGTTGTGGTCAAGGTGTGCGCGCCGCTTCATCCTTGCTGAGAGTGACTTCAACGTAGCCTCGTCCATTTTTTTTCGTTGTTGACGCGTGCAGGCCTATCTGTGTGTGCTTCTGTTGTTGTGTAATGGTAGGAAATGAGGACGGAACGAACACTGCAAGGTTGACTTGAGCAGGAGATGAAGTTGGAGAAAGCAGGCACCCTACATTGGGCCTGCGCCACATGTAAATAGAGGTTGGCTCCCCTTAAATAACCCGCGCCGTTACCCAAGCACCCGTTGGTTATAAGCACCGCCAGCATAACTGCGCTATTATACATTCGTGCATATTCTTATAACTGATTCCAGCTTCAGGCTGCAGGGCTGTGGGGCCCTAGATCAACCTCGTGATGGTGGTCGTTAGGGCGAGTTGGGCCGATGTCACACCATCGCCGCTAGTTTACCCCTGCCGGAGTATGTGGACCATGCTATTTTGGATAGATTTTAGACCAGAAAGGGCTCAGCTTCGTCGAAAGGTACCGGCGATATCAGACGCCTTTGGTTGAACTGAAACCATCAGTTGGGACTCAGTAGAGCAGACAACTGGTGGTCGTTGGGACCTCTCTGTTGTGATGAATTGAGGACCCGGTCTGGCTTCGAGATTGTTAGCCACGATGAGCTTCAGAAGTCAACAACGTAAATTAATGTAACCGCAACTCCGTCCGCGGAGCCTTTGACAGGTAGAGTTGCTTTTGAGATTGAATGCATGGCGTTAATGGGACATGGGAGTATCAGATAAAGGTTGCTCGGGACGTGACAGCGAATATACCTTGCTTCGTTTTTAAAGTGATTTTGGAAAACTGTGTCGCGTGGTATGTGCTGTAGGAAATCGACCAAATCCCCCCCTACCCATCAGACAAGCACAATGTTGCCCATCCCACTTGCCTCCTCTCCCCTCATAACCCCCTCTACAAAAGCTTCCCCCACAACCTCCCACCTATTCTCTTCTCCATCACCCCTCAAAACATACGGGGTCCAACACCCCTTCACAACACCAATTTTATCCCCTACTCGGGCATACCGCGGGAACAAGCCCCAAATACCCCCTCTCAGTTTTCACCAACCTCCTCCCTCTCAACGGCTTCCTCATCGCCACTCTAAATCTCTTCAAACGTCTTTTTCGATTGCCTCGACTCCAAGGAAGCCATAGTCAACCTTCCCTTTCCTAGTGGCCGCATTTGCCTCGGTGAGTATGTCTGCCCTGGTAGAGAAGGCGACCTCCCAGTCGTCTCGTCGAGCAACAACGAAAATATCTCTGCAAAAGCGTCCGAATAGGGGTGCATGCCGCTCGAATCCTTCCCAGCAACCATTGTGTGCCAAAAGGCCGTAAAGACAGAGCCATGAGCAGGCGGGTACATCGTGTGAAAGTTCCTGGAAACGAATTTGATGCATCTGATCCAATCTTTGTTGGCCGACAGAGGCTGTACGATATCCGGATCTGAGAAAACCGTGCTCATCACAGCAATGGTATCAAACACCCTGCCTTCAGTGTGTAGTTCGCTGTTGTTGGACCCAATGATTTGGTAACCAGCCGAATGTTTGGGGAATTTATACGCCTTTTCCGACCCAGAGGCGTTGTACACGTTTGCGGTCGAGCTCTCATATCCCAGCGCAGTTGTCTCTCGAGGCTTGCTCCAATCAGGAACCCACGAGGGACATCCCTCAAGAGGCTCATGGTCGATCGAGTTGAGCATGGACTTGAGCGGGGCCGTGTTCCGCTTAAGCAAACCGACCACCACATCGTGATACAGATTCGAATACTTGTAACTGTCGTGGTAGCTAATCTTGATCCAGCTGTTCTTGATCTCAGCCATTCCCAGCAAGCCATAGATTTTGTCTCGGGCGTCGTAACAAAGAGATTGCCGAGCGCTCCTTAGAGCTGGACTGATTAGCCACTCCTCTGGCCATGGTTCTTTGGTCGCTGGATATCCTTCGCGATTCGAAAAGAGTCTCAAGATCTGGGTGAAAGGATCAGGGCCCGGAAACTTGAGATAAGCCATTGAGTAACGCCACTCTCTTGAAGAGTGAGGCAGGCGCTGGCGAAGACGTCCCAGCTCATCATTGTCCTAGCTTTGTGCTCTCCGCCACAGGCTAGAGTGATATCCTGAGACAAGATCACCTCCTGGTAAATCCATAACCTCTGGAACCATGGTCGTGTCACCAGATCCCACACACCAACCCAGGTTGCCGAATCTGCGGTTGGCAGGCAGAGTCTTTCAAAGTCCTCTGGACATCGAATCGCCGATGCATGCTGTATCAAATCGGGAGCATCGCGTAGAAAGTCGAATGCAGCTGCCGCCTGCGCCTTTTCGTCGTTGTTGCTCTGATCGATGCAGATCTGATCTATTCACAGCACCACCGAGTGTCCAGATGGTCTCAAGTGCTGAAGAACACCGTACAGTGACTTGGTAATAAGCTTCTCATGTCCATCGACGTTGATGGGCATATCAAAGGCACCTGGTCCCCATGTGTAGCTGAGCGCGGTGTACCAAGATCGGTTTAACCAGGTCATCCATCGACAGGCCAAACTTGTTTTGAGGCACGGTAACATGTGCCGACTTCATAAGCTCCGACTTCCGTGTGACTTTCCGGTGACTTTCTCTGCATTCCAGGGAACAGTGATGGAGGGTGTAGCATATCGAGTCGTCGTTGCTGCCTGGTTTGATTTCCAGAACCCGAATTTCATACGGGTCAAATATAGGTCGATAAAGTGTTCCGGGTGAGTCGTTCCTGGGAGATATCTTCTTCTTTGATGCCCATTGCTGTAACCGCGGCTTCCGGGTACCTATCGGCCTCTGATTCTATGCCAGGCTGTTGCCCGAATCTCGCAGGCTCAAGCATGGGATTGTCCCGCCATTCCGAGCAGCAACCGAGTCTTAACTCGGAAAGATCATGCAAATGTTGGTACAAGCGGTCGCCTGTGAGTTCTGGCATGTCCAAGTGTTTCTGAACTAAAAGGCCACTGGTGAAGGTTGTTTGAGGATTTTCAACACAGCCAGGCAGGAGGCAGGCAACCAAGCTCTGGCCAGGCAGTTGGGTCGCACCTACCCAACATACAAAATAACTGCTGCACTCACCCCATTACATCTGCACAACCAACCACCACCTTCTAGAATTAAGACCACATAGAAAAAGGAACACGAATCAAGGTTAGCAAAAAGAAGTAGAGACTGAGAAAAATGCAAAAGATGATGCGGTTTATGTGGATCGAACACATGACCTTCAGATTAAGGATTGAAGTGGACTTCAGTCTGACGCTCTCCCAACTGAGCTAAACCCGCTTTTCATATCATTGGGCGTCGGATATTACAACCATGGTATTGCAAGCAGCTTGCTGCTGAACCTGGTTCAGTCCAATTATGCACTGACTTTTGGCCCCAAGGACCAGAAGCAAGCCTCGGAATAGCGCCATCCCCTTGTTGACATCCAGTCCCTTCAGCCGCTAGAAACACCAGTGAAAAGGGGGGTAAAGAGGGGCAACTCGTTATTGTACAGAAGCTCATTATCAGAGAAACTAATACAGACACTGGCCACCGCATTGTCACAAACCCGTATCGTTCTGTTTCATTACCCATACAGCTGCAGGGTCCAAAGCCCAAGCCCACAAGTCGGCAGACAAAGAAATTCCTCCCCATCAACTACCGTCAGCACGCTTGGGAATAGCGTCATAGACACGGTCACCAAGACCATTCCCCCAACTCCCGTTCCCCCCCTTCCCCCATCTCCCAACCCCAATACCTCGGAGAAAAGGACCCAAACAGATCTCCCAAATCACGATCCCCAAAAGCATGACATCAGCCACTCCCCTCTAAACCAAGTGGAAGCCACACAAGTGGAGGCAAGTACCTCGCACAGTGTGCGCCCCAAAACCACACCATTCGACCAGAACGTTCACGATGTCCCCTTTCCCCTCAAAAGAGCCTCTATCATCGTCATCAATCATGACCAAGTTTGGCAAGTCCTCTATTGATGATGTCAGCAAAGAAGTACATACACATGCGGAAAGTTGCGTTGAGTTGTGGAGAGCCACACAAGCTTACGTACAAAGTAAACACTTGATTTGCCGGGCATTACTTTGTGCCTTGGCGTATTCGCCCCCTCCCCTTTTCCATCCTTCTCAGCCACTGGTGACTGGGCTGTACCTGGGCTAAACTTCCAGAAAAAGATCCAAGTCACCCAAGACAAAAATTTGAGATGAAGGCTCACAGAAAGACAACCAAGGAAAAAAGAGTGGGAGTTTTGACCCAAAGTCAAATTAATGCTTGTTGTTGATGTTGTCAACCTGGGTATCAGGGAACAGAAAGAGAGAAGCCTCGGAATAATCTATGTAACATGTGTAGTGTGTGTGTGTGTGTGTGTCGTTCCCATTCCCTTCCCAAAAAAAAACGATAACGAGCGCTCAACCTCGCCATAAACCAACCCTTCCTTTATCCCAAATGCCTAAACCAAAAACGCGCGCAAAATGCCCATAAAACCACTTATTAGTCTATCATAAACGCAGCCATCATCATCCTCAATCCTACTCAGAGACAGCACCGAAGCAGGTCTCCATGATAATACCGGTGATTTGATATGGGTCGGCGTTGGAAGCGGGACGGCGATCCTCAAAGTAGCCATAACCCTTGGCCGCGCATTCCCTTGGGATACGGATAGAGGCGCCGCGGTTAGCGACGCCGTAGGAGAAGGTGTCGATAGAGCCAGTCTCGTGACGGCCGGTAAGGCGCTTCTCGTTACCCTCGCCGTACACGGCAATATGCTCGGCGTGGCGGCTCTCGAGCTTCTTGATGGCGGCCTCGATGTGCTTCATGCCGCCCTCCTCACGCATCTCCTTGGTGGAGAAGTTGCTGTGAAGACCGGCACCGTTCCAGTCGCCGGGAATGGGCTTGGGGTCGAAAGAGACCTTGGCACCGAACTCCTCGGCCACACGGTGGAGGAGGAAGCGAGAGAGCCAGAGGTGGTCACCCATCTCGATACCCTCGCAAGGGCCGACCTGGTACTCCCACTGAGCGGGCATCACCTCGGCGTTGGTGCCAGAGATCTTGACGCCGGCATACAAGCAGCACTTGTAGTGAGCCTCGACGATGTCACGCATGACAACCTTGCCAGCACCGACACCGCAGTAGTAGGGGCCCTGAGGAGCAGGGTAACCGTTCTTGGGCCAGCCATAGGGACGATCGTTGAGGTCGAGCAGAGTGTACTCCTGCTCAAGACCGAACCACGGCTTGTGCTCAGCGTGAGCCTCCATCAACTTGGCGCACTCGTGGCGGTGGTTGTACTTGTTGGGGGTGCCATCGTTGTTCAAGCACTCGGCAAGAACACTGTTTACTGGAGTTAGTTATGGTTACAACCTCTCGAGTTCAGGACTTCACATACAGAATGTTGGGGGTACCCCTGAACGGGTCGGGGAAGACAGCAACGGGCTGGAGATAGATATCTGAGTTCTCGCCGGGAGCCTGGCCAGTGGAGGAACCGTCAAAGTTCCACATGGGAAGCTCAGCGGGAGTATAATCGGTGTCCTTGGCATCAAGGGTCTAATAGGAGCGCCATGTCAGTGTCTGGTGTTCCATCAAGATCTAGCTTCATTGTCCCAAAGATGTGGCATGCACAGCCCGGCAACGGCGCTGAATTTGGCTTTGCGGTGTGTCGACAATTCGTGATCCGGGATCCTCGTGTTCATGCGATATGCGGTGCGGCGATGTCCGTCGGCTGGCGGTGCAAGTCTGGCCGGAGCAAGCCAGGGACCGTCGGTGTAGCGGCGAGGAGTTTGTCGAGTCACAAGCGGTGTCGTTGCTGGGATTGTCCATGGCGGGGTTTGCCAGCGAGCATCCGCAGTTAGTGGGGTGAAAATCTTAGTGATTTTAGCGGGGTGTGATTCCGCTTCTGCATCAGCTAAACGCAAGAAGGGCGAAATCGGAGTGCGCGCCGAGGTTTCCCATAAAATTCGAGTGGAATGTGGTGAGCCCGCCCGGTAGCAGTTGACTTGGATGCGGACCCAGATCCGGAGGTGGACACCAGATCACCAGGCTAATTCCGCCAGGTGGTGTGGGTGGTTTCGTCGTTTTGGGTTCGTCGTTGGTTGACCCGCCGAGCCGCAGCATGCCCAAAAACCATTGTTTGCCGGTTGTGCCGTCATACGAATGACGACGGACAAGAAGAAACATAGGAAAAGTTCGGGACAAGAACATCAAAAGAATATTGACATACCCTTGATTTTGAGCGGACACCGCCCTCACTGTCGACCCAGATGTACTCGGCAATGATCTTGCCGCCCTGAGGCAGACGGAGGAACTTTTGCAAGTTCTCCGTGTAGGTGATATGTGATGGGTCGGCCTGAGGAAGCATGTTAGCCTTCCCGTTCATAGACAGAGTCGAATACCATAACGACGAGATAACTCACCATTTTTGTGAAGTTGTGGGGGTTGTTGTTTTGAAAAAGTGGTATAGGATCCGGCGAGGATGAGAGTTGGTTTGTAGGTGAAAAGTGACAAAAGTTATGCAAACTCGATAACAAGAGAAGACAGAATGTCGATGCACAAGGCGATAGTGGAGGAGAAAACAACAAAAGTAGGTTCAACGGGCAGCGGGGGCTGAGGCTTTTATGGTAAAAAAGATTGTCGTCTGAAGGTGGACTTGCAAAGCGTTCACGGTGGCAGGGCAGTGCGAACAAGAATTACAGGAACATGCGGTACCTTGCTCGAGGTACAGTACAGAGGTACCTGGAACACGCCGAGGCGGCAGCAACCCAGGAACACCGTACAACAAGGGGTCTGGGAGTGTGGGGAATGGACAGATGGGAAACTGTGTGTCCTCCCAGTGACACAGCGAGCATCTGAAAAGCCAGCCGAAAAGCAGCTGTGCGATGGAATCGTCCACGGATGCGTCCTTGTGTCCTCGACGGCCGTGGCCTGTCTCACGAAGACCTAGTGGGGTGGTTGGTGGGGCGAAACCAGCGATGGCTGGGCGCGGTACGTACCGGCCGGGCGGTAATTACACACATTACCAGTTGGTAATACTTCCCGTACGCGAGGCGTCCAGGTTAAAAACAGCGCAACGGTTTCTCTATCGGCGGCCGCTGCGCCCTTTGCGTTTCATTGCCGGGCTACACATTTCGCGATGCCGCTTTTTAAGGGTTTTTCTTACGTACATTTGCAACACTGTTGGTGCCAGACGAGAGAAGGTCGTGTACACTAGACAGGTCCAGATCGGATGGAAGTTGGCAAGCTTGCCCCACGTTTGCTGGACTTTGTTGAATCCAGCCATCTTGCCCTTGTGGGATCTTCCTCGTCGGGTCTCGTATGTCCAAGACACACAGTCATCAGTCCTCGTGGTCTGTTTCCACTTGTTGACCACGAGCATCGATGTCTTTTTCCAGGGTTCTGTTGATGCCCTGTGACACATCTTGGAGGGACCACAATCCACATGCTGCCCCGCAAACTTTTGGAGTTTCTTTCACATGGCATCGCGGTCGACGGCGGGACATCCGTGGGTCTGTGATAGGAAGGCTCGGCGACCCGGGTGACCGGGGTGGGTGACGCCGAATATCAAAATTCGGTGTTGCTTGCGGTCCGACTTCAGCCATTGAGCCGGTACCGAAACGCTCCGTCTACAACTGAGACATGAGGCAATATTAATCCTCAAGGCTGGAAAAAAGAAAAGAAATTGGAAATGGAATCGCTGAGGCCTTTTTCCCCATCGCAGCGGCATCTTTCCTGCCGTGTACTAAACCCTGAGAAGGTTTGGGTTGAACATGGGGCTGAAAGATGAAAGTGCTGGGTTCTGGAAAATCATCCGCTCATCCTGGCTCGTTCATCGGAAGACTATCACTCCTGCTCCGGCCGAGTCTCCGGGATCTACTTCTTGGACGCGGGTTTCCGGCTCAACAATGAACAGATGTTGCTGTCATTGTGTAGGGTTGCGAGCGGAAGATGATGAGAGGGCTAATGTAATAGGTGCACAGTGCATGCTGAGATGGGGGTCAGTTCTGTCCGGTTGTCGACATGGAATGAGTGCGTTGTTTGAAGTCTTGGGTAGGCCGAGACCTTCTGTTTTCTCCCCATCAGGAAGCGTATCTCATCCCCACGATTTCCCCTGGCGGGAGGTGGTGGGAGAGAATGTGTGGGGTTCGCACCATCAACCTCCGGAATTGCTTGTTGTATGGGTACCGTCTGGAGTTGAATTCTAGACATGTAAAGTTGAAAGGCACTAGGAGAAGTGTCTTTATGCTGGTCGAGTCATTAGTGCGCATCAAGTTTCGTCGATTCACAAAGACATCCGCTAGACATCAAATCAGCATCTGGTTTCCTATTTTTCTCCTTGAAGAAAAACCCAGATCTATCTTTGTTTTGACCCTGGGGCCATGTTTCAATCTAAACTTTTTCTCCGGGTGTTCTTTCATCGTCGCATTCTTGGCAATGACCTGCGGCTCCTGGTGGCTCCGGGGCATGGCAGTGCCCCAAAATCGACGTTCCCGCCGAGCCATGCACGTGTTAAAGATCTGCTGAACATCAGCGCCCTTTGGGTTGCCTCTTGACATCATCGTGGGTTTGGGTCCAGTGCCGTAACCTGCTGCCGTCGTTCCTTAGCGTCATAACCCCATTTGAGAATCTCCATGAAACAGCGGCCTTCAGAGCCTCGCTCGTGAGGTGTTGAATTGCCCTCGTATTGTTCTGTACTTACGGTAAGCCACGTCTGTCTTGTAAGTGTGCTAAGTCCCACAAACGCGCGTCTTTTTCGCGACGCGGTTGAAGTTGATGAGTGGGTGTGGAGATGGTGAAGTCTGGATGCTGGGCTCAACCCGACCCCACAAAGAATGAAGCGGCAGCCACACCAGCGGCAGCTGTCTTTGTGGGTGTGTGGCTCGTACCTCGACAGCCTGGCAGCTCGTTTCTGCCCATTAACGAACCGGGAAATTTCGAGGTGCATCTCGACAAATTTCAAGATTCTCTGCCGTGCAACAGCACACAGCTTTACCGCTTCTTTTCTATCCGCCTTTACCGTAACCTCAGCGGCATACAGTTACCCAATAGATTCCTCCTTGCCGCATATTACATCTGCAAGCCGGACCGCAACTCGCGCAGCATCCCATCCGCTTCCGGGTCCAAACTTGAAGTCTTCCACCACCCCTGTTGAAGTTTTGAAGATGTCAGGTAAGAATAATCCAATTCAATCATCCAATTCATGTGGCGAGATCTCTTCTGGCCAATGGCCGTCCTGAACGCCGCATCACTTATCGTCCTCCTCCCATTGGTCCCAGCGCCTTTTTGACTAAGTTCTTGAGTTTGGACCACTTCAAGGCTGGTCTGGGCGCGCTACGGCCGCCGGGGGTCCACTTCGGACTCCCCGCGGTGCCGCATCAGACGGACGACGGGTGTTACATCGCATGCCCAGGAACGCCTGGTTCCTATCATGAACATTCAAATGAGAAGAACATCTGCTCAAAAGTCACCGGTACTTCGTATGTTTGACAGTTAGTGCAAGGGGAAATTCCCTCAAACTAGACATGGGACAAATCCTTTCTGCATTTGTATTTCTCTCTGCCAGATCCGTTGTCTTGTTGCATGTGGTTGACCAGATGGGCATGTGCTGGCCAACACAGTGTAGAACTGCCGGTGTCGGGCTGCCTGGGCTTCAAGGTGTCGACACACGTCTAGAAGCAGCAGATTGGATACTCATCAAGTTTGGCATCAGCGGAGATGTACATTTCTGTGCCTTCAAGATTGCTAATTAGTTGAACATCAAGGTTCAGCCAAGTTACGGACAAGACTTCCAGAACAACCATTCAGACTTCTGTACCATGTATGATACATGTAAGAGTTGCGCCAATGAACACAACTTCCCCACGCTCTCCACGACAGATTGTGACAACCGCTGTGGTGACACGTTGACACCGAATAGGTCGCTGTGCTCCCGCACGCAACAAACGCCTAGAAACCATAAAAAGAGCAACGCTAGCAATCCTCAGCTCAGGCCTACATGACACGGATCTTGACAACCAAATATCCCGCAACATAGCAGCTACGCCCCATCTCCTTGATATGCTCAAGCAAGTTCAAGGGCTGGAAATATCGATGTATGTGTAGGCTGTTGATCCTCGAAATCCTCGATGGGATCGCTGGAGTAATTCGGAATGCTTCGAATATCAGCCCGGCCATCAACGGCTCGCTTCCTCGGCCGACCTCTTCTCTTGGTTGCAGCTCTGGCAACTACTGGCGCTTTGCTTCGTTCCTGGAGCTGTGAACGGCTGCCCATAAAGAGCTTTGGTGGGGCAAATCGTGTTTGGTCTTCAACTCCTTGGACCCCTGACTGTTTGACCCCCACAGACCGCGGGGGTGCCAGAGCTGGCGCCGCAGACGACAGGTCAACAGATGCGGGTAACGATCCCGAACTATTGCTCCCCACGTAGCCCGCAGATCCCGATGTATGAGCCCTACCTGGTTCCCCACGGGGAGACTCCTGGCTGACAGATTCCGTACTGGTCGTGTTCTGGCTGTCAGGCTCGGCGTCTGATAAGTGTCTGTATCCCTGGTCATCAAGGACATTGCTGCCAGGCTCCTCACTGAGGATAGATGCACAACGAATGGACTGGCTCTGGGAACCCCCGTTCTGTGATTGGGGAGTGCCTTGACTGTTGTCGTCTATGTGACTTGCAGAAATTCCCGCATCCGACTCAATAATGCTACTGCTAGCAATGGCCCCGAGGCTTGGGACGTCTGATGAAGACCATGGCTCAACAGAGTCAGACGGCTGGCAAATATCAGCTGTGTACAATGGACAGCCTGTTGCCGCAGTACTGTTGATTTCCATCTCCGGTGGCCCCTTGGTACACGACAAGCTTGAAGACCTAGATGGCTGCAATGCTCGGGCGGCATCCCGCGATGCTTGGGTGAACGCCATGGACTCAATGATATTGCTACTATCATCACCGAATACAAATGACCGCCATACCTCGTCAGTCTCGAGGGTCTGTGTCGTGATCTGTTGGTGTGGAACCTCACAAGAGCGTTCCAGAGATAGTGATTCTTTCGACCATGAATTGCCGCAGGAGTTTGCGATGTTGCCACTCGATATGCTGCTACTTAATATGGGCTGATGGTTTTGAGGGTCCGGGGTGGTGATTGTGTTTTCGCCGCCATGATGATAGCTACCGGATCCCCAGAGTTCGGTAGCGTCGACTGTGGGGTTATCCATCTGGCCAGACGCGAGACTGCTGAAGCAGCTGTTGCTTGTGTTCTCGTCCCCAAACTTCCTGGTGAGATTCAAGCTGGAGCTACTGTTCGTAACGTTGCCATCTTCGAGGCGGTCTGCCTGGCGTTTATCAAGATTATCTCGATACATGTTCCTCTCTCCAGGGCTGCTGAGCGTATTCAGACCGCTGTTATCTGTGAAACTGTCGATGGTGTTCGCCGAATATGAATAACCGTCGTACTTCTGGGTTCCTTGAGCCATCGCCAACAGCTGCTCGTATCGATCAAGAGCCTCTGAGGTATCTTCTGAACCATGACTGATAGGTTGCTTCGTAGAATGGTCAAAGGCAGTACTGGTGGATTCCTGCGAATATGGAAATGAAGGTAGATCTTCTGAGAAACCTGCCCAGGACGATTCCGTCTCTTGCTGATGCCTCTGGCTGATCCCGGGGCTGATCTGCACTTCCGGCGACCGCTGAGTCCCAGCACCCATCTCCTTGTTCGAAGTCTCTTGGCGACGAAACCAGTTATTCCATTTGGAATTCGATTGTTTCTGGGAGGCTGGAACATTTGGAACCATCTGACCTACACGTGCGACGGTACTATTCGTGTCTTGAGAGTCCGGGTAGTGTTGTCGAGCGAAATTGCTAGTCCTTGACCGTGAGACATGGCGACCTAAAGGCGATGAGGATGATGATGGATCAATAGAGCCAGGAACCAAAGGAATAGTATACTCTCCTCTGATCCGCTCATTTCTATCCATCTGCGAAGATAATGGTGTCTTGGATAATGAATGCCCACTCCTCTGACGCAACCGGCTAGAGTCTAGGAAGAAGTTTAGTTCGGTATCAAATATTCCAACAATATTTATAACCCACTTCTATAGGTATGTTGCGAGGATGGTCTTGCCGGATGCGAAGTCTTCTCAGTGCGCGCCTGGCTAGCTGTTCTGATAGTGTTCCATCCGCTGATGGCCGAACCTTCAGCACCAAGTCTCTTCTGTTGACTTCCCACTCGAATCTTGACGGCATCACGGCCAATGGCCGGTACTGACAGGTCAAGTTTGCGCTTTCGGGTATCGGCATGCGAAGGCGCATTACCTGGTCCATGTCGTACTACTGGTGCATGCAGCCAAGGGTCCGGTCGTGGAGGAGGTTCGGGTCGTCGGCGGCGCTTCAAAGGATCCGGCGTTGGATCTCGACCTGTTTCCTAACCCAGGTCTGCGAGAAACTTCAGCCTCATCTCCTTGAGCTTCTCTTCCCCATACTTGGCA
Organism: Podospora anserina S mat+; assembly: GCF_000226545.1. NCBI lineage: Eukaryota > Fungi > Ascomycota > Sordariomycetes > Sordariales > Podosporaceae > Podospora > Podospora anserina. The sequence goes on from NW_001914858.1 coordinate 3,568,112, forward strand.
AGCAGTGTTTCAGACCCCCGGTTACGTGGCGGCTGTTCAAGCGGTTGATGGGTTGCTGAACCGTGACTGTCCTGTCGAGCTGGGACCTTGAAGAATGACCGAAGCTGTTCGATGGCTTCCTCATGGCCTGGGCTATATTGGTTCTGAATGCCTGAGGATGATCCCCTTCGGCCCGGCTGAGGCGATGGTTGATGTGCAAGTATCACTGTTTGGCGAGATGACGAGCGCCTGCCGTCGTTTCTAGCAGCCTCCCTTTCTTCGGCTTGGGCTCTAATGCGAGCAAAGTACTCCTTCTGGCGTTGCTTAGCAGGGTTAACCTTTCTCAGTCTGCCGCGTTTCGAACGATGAAGATCTCCATCAATCCAGTTCATCCTGGCTCTTGAGAGGGGCGTTCCATTCCTCCCGTGTGTTTGCACCAGAAAAGGCCCAGGCGAGGATGCCGACCTTCGCTGTGGAAAGTATGGCATGACGAAGTGGAAGCCGCGGCGGGCTGATCACGAGTGAAGTGGATTGAAGAGAAGGAGCTGACAACTCATATAAAATTGGGCGTCGACAGAATTGGGATGGTACCCATCATGGTTGGAAAGTGGAAGTTGTCACATCCTGCCGTCGGGTCCCATCTCACCAAGATTTCCAGAGAAAGAACTACCCCTGTCAAGCGTGCCTTCCATAAAGCTTCCAGAACACAGCTTAAACTGCCGGCCGGGCCGTCAACGTCAACCCCGCATCTCCGCAACCACAACCTCGCTCCTTCAACCCCACCATGAGAGCTTCAACAACAACCACATTGAGGACATTGCGACGCCTCACGTCTCTCAGCCGCCATCCAACCCAAACAATCTCTTGCGCACAACTCCCTCTCCCCTCGTTCTTTCGCAAAATGTCCTCTTCCCCCCCCCCCTCCGCCCAAACGACGCCCGGCACTACCCTCCTCCGCCAGCCCGTAACCCTAGCCTGCATCCAACTCCCCTCTACATCCACCAAATCCGACAACCTCTCCCACGCCGCCACCGCCGTCTCCTCGGCCGTCAAATCCACCTCGGCCAAAATCGTCGTCCTCCCCGAGTGCTTCAACTCCCCCTACGGCACCGACCACTTTCCCTCCTACGCCGAGCCCCTCCCCGCGGACCCCTCCAACCCCTCCCCCGACCTCAACCCATCCTTCCTCGCCCTCCAAAACATCGCCCGCGACAACAAAGTCTACCTCATCGGCGGCTCCATCCCCGAGCTTGTCGTTGAAAGCAACAACAACGAGAAGAAATACTACAACACCTCCCTCATCTTCTCACCCGAGGGAAAACTCCTCGCCACGCACAGAAAAGTCCACCTTTTCGACATTGACATCCCGGGCGGGATCACGTTCACCGAGTCGGACATCCTGTCGCCGGGGAATAAGCTTACGATTGTGGACCTCCCCGAGTACGGCAAGATAGCCGTGGCGATTTGCTATGACATTCGCTTCCCCGAGTTGGCGACCATTGCGGCCAGAAAGGGATGCTTCGCGTTGATCTATCCCGGTGCTTTCAACCTTACTACTGGGCCGCTGCACTGGAAGCTGTTGGGACAGGCGAGGGCGGTGGATAACCAGCTGTATGTGGCGCTGTGCAGTCCGGCGAGGGATATGACCGAGGGGGTGTACCATGCTTATGGGCACAGTTTGATCGTGGACCCGATGGCGAAAGTGCTGGAGGAGGCTGGTGAAGGGGAGCAGGTTGTTAGTGCGGTGTTGGATGGGGACAGCATTGAGAAGGCGAGAAAGGGGATTCCATTGAGGGATCAGAGAAGGTTTGATGTTTATCCTGATGTTAGTGAGGGGAAGGTGAACTATGACGAGAAGCCATAGATACGATGAATGTGTGAGAAGATACGAGGTGTAGGTATATAATGACATGATGACACCAAAATCAAGAGTTTCAAGTTGCAAAACAATGTATGAGGAAGACCCATTCTTTCTTGTTGATGCAATCGACCTTTATGAGAAGCTTCTATGGTTCGCTTCAGATACCCCTTTTCAGGAGGCTTTTACCGCACCCACTGCCCTCTACCCATTTACAGCAGCAAAGGCTTGACCGTTTGCTGCCCTCCTTTTCCCGGTGCTATCTCCTAGTAAATGTTTGGAATATACCGGAGCCTCTAGTCTCTAAACCACAGTCACCCTTCTTAAATCGCCTATTGGAGAGCCTTGGCGGCAAAGGTAGGAAGGACGAAGCTGGCCTTGTGGATCTCGGAGTTGTAGTAGCGGCAGTGCTTCTCCTCCTCCTCCTTGGTCCAGGAGCGGAGGGGAACCTTGACGTTGCGGTTGGCGTCCTTGGTGCAGACCATGAAGCCGATCTGGCCCGAGGGGTAGGTGGGGATGGTGGTGTAGGCGTACTCGGCCACGGGGAAGATCTCCTTGCAGTCCTGCTTGAGCTTGGTGATCAGGGGAAGGTGGAGCCATTGGTTCTCAGCTACAAAACAATAATAGTCAGCCAACATGGTTCTTGACATGCGCGGGTTCGACTAGCAAGGAGATTGTCTTGTAAGAGTTAAAGCCAAAAAAGAAGAAACCCGCAGCATTCGGAAAGTCGAGAAACGCAAAGCTACCACTTGGTAGGCTCCTGAGGGGCTTGGGCAACATCAGTGTTGCTATCGGGCAAAGTTGTTGTCCGACACAACAAAAAAGAATATACCCCCCAGGCCTCGAACTTTCCCAGATAAAGGAGACGTACAACCTTGAGTGGTAATGACACCGCCCTCACGGAGGGCGTCGTGGAGAAGCTTGAAGTAAGGCTTCTGGAAGAGAGACTCGGCGGGACCCTCGGGGTCGGAGGAGTCGGTGATGATGACGTCGAAGGTGTTCTTGTAGTCATCAAGGAACTTGAAGCCGTCGCCGACGTGGACCTTGACCTTGGGGTGGTTGAAGCCAGCGGACATGTGGGGGAGGTACTGCTTGGAGAGGCGGATGACGGCCTGCGAGATGTGTTGGCAAATTGGTTCTGAAAAGTTAAGACACCGGAACTGAACTCACCTCGTCGATGTCGCAGAGGATAGCCTCCTCAACACAGTCGTGCTTGACGACCTCACGGAGGACACCGCCATCACCACCGCCAATGACGAGGACCTTCTTGGGCTCAGGGTGGGACATCATGGCAAGGTTGGTGATCATCTCCTGGTAGGCAAACTCATCACGCTCGGTGGCCTGGATGACGTTGTCCAGGACGAGGACGTTGCCGTAGTCAGTAGACTTGAAGATCAAGACATCCTGGTACTTGGACTTCTCGTGGTGGAGGACCTTCTCGACCTTGAGAGTCATGGCCTGGCCTATGGAGAGAACATCGAAATTAGACACATGATCTCTTCTTCAAGGGGGTACAGAAGTTTGTTTACTTACCAGGCCACATGTTGGAGATCTCGCGGAACCAGCCATCTATTATGCAAGCCACAATGTCAGTCTCGTTTCATGAGTTTTCGCAGACATCATGTCGGTAGTTGTAACCCAACACAATTTCACTCTATGAACCGGCCCGTTTTGTGAAATGGTGCATTTCATGATCAATAATGCCACGCGGCAGAGCTGCGTGAGTGAGGCGCACTCTATGCCGGCGGCAGAGTCTGGTGATGCCGTAACGGAATGAAGCCATTAAACTCTGAAACTCTTGTGATCAACGCCATGACGAGGTGAGAGACGGGTCGGCATTGGGGCATCTGGCGGCACCGAACATCGCAGGGCTGACCGATATACCCGATGATTCCGATTGCCCACCACATGGAGAAGGCGTGGGCACCGTTTCGAGGTGTGAATATTGGTGTGGATGGCGGGGTCGTGGTCGTTCAGCCCCTCCATGAAGGAGAGTACAAGCGTGAGGTGAGGGCCAGAAGGGGAACATCAGAACTTCTTACCCTTGATGGTAGAGTGTGTAATGTCACCCATTTTGAGAGATTGGTGGAGGTTACGAGTGGTCTGGAAGGTATGAAGTGGCCTGGATAGAAGACGCCTTGCACAAACTCGAAGTGAAGCCAACTTGAAGGAGGGGCAGGCAAAAAGTGATGGTGGAGGTGGGGTTTATCAACAACGATACGGCAAACCGATTGTAGCGAGCGGGTGCAGAGATTTTTCTTCAGGGAGGTATGAGCGAATTACAGGGTCCAAACTTCGCGGTGTGGAGAGCCCAGCTTGAGGGTTGGAAGTAAAAACTCAAACATAACCCTGGAAAATACTCATTCTGACGTCTGAAATCTGCCAACCTTTCATCCGTAGCTATCCGTGGCTGTCGTCGCACTATCTTATCGCTATCAAAAACAGGCAATGCTTTTGAGGCAGAGGGGTAATGAGGAGGGGTCACTAGCAACAAAATCAACTTGCCATAGACAGACTCCCTGAACTAGAGCAAAGCGGAGAAGGAGATGTTGTGGTCTGTCTGGAAGCTTCATTGTTATTTCAGTAAGTTGGGTGTACTTGGACAACAACTGTGCGACGCACGGCGTTGAGCCGGAGAGCGAAAGCGATGGCCGGGATTGAGCCGCTCAGAGGAGACCTCTACCTGCCGGACTGGACGGCCCCGCTCCGGCGACAGCTCGGACCTTTGCCCAGCGAGGGCCTGAGGGGTCAAAAAGGCAGGACGCTAATGAGGGCTGAGGAATGTCTGAGCGCCCGATCATTGGCACCATCGCGTTGAAGATCAGCAGATGATGTTTGCAGCTCACGGAACGGCGCGATCACTCACCACTTCAACTGCGCACGAGCTGCCGTAAGTGGATGGTGACAATCCGAGGCACAGAGCTTGCGGGCCCCGTGGGCCGTACCACCGGGGATGTGCCGTGCCGTGATTTGTATGATGCTCACTCCTTCACGTTTGGAATAATAATGATGATGTCGGATTGGGGGCCCTTCCTACCCAGCAGACAGCTATCGAGTAAATTATGGCCGAGGTAGTTGGTGTCTTTTGTCTCGAGCAGGCTGTGTAACAGTGACTCGGCCTCATTGCCAGACACCACATGTCTTTGATGCTATGCTGTATACAGATCACCACAAATAGATTGTAGATTCGCCGAGGTCAGCTTGATGGCTCGGGTCCCTGCACCCCTCCGAGACCACCCTCCCGCTGCTCCCAAACTGTTCAGTGAGCCAAAGACCGGTGAGAATGTCTGCGGCCATGCAGTCGCCCGAAACGCACTATCAAAAAACAAAAGTGACGCCGCATGCCCACACTGCGGAATCGGGCGTAGCTGCAGAATATATTAATCGGTATATGTTGGCGTTGCTGCCATGTGGCTCTGATTGGTGCGGCGGGCTGTAGATGTTTCCAGGAACACCGTGGCTTTGGATGTCGTCAAAAGCTTCCTTTGCGTGTGTCATTGAACACGAAATCATCATGACGACAAACTCCATTCCCGTCTCACTGAGGGCTGATCTGTGCCCTTCTTGTCAGTCAACCAGTAGGGCTAGGTAGGAACTTTTAGTGAAAAGTGTCCACCCAAGCCCTGGTGAAGTCCATTCTCGCTTGCCCCTCATCTCATGGATGATTGCGAAAGACGGAAAAAAGAAACGAAGTTTTGAAGCTACACAGGTCAACTCCACAAGATGCTGCGCACGCTGGAGATGGTCACGTCCATCCGCCACCGGAGAGAATGTACCGTAGGCATCTATCTGGCAGTTCCCAGTCAGTGAGCCTATCGACAGCTTGGTGAGCCCAAAGACCAAAAACAATGACGAACATCTGACACTTGAAGCGCACAGATCAGGCCCAAACGCTCGGGGCGGTTCGCGTGGCATTTTGTGGCAGTTTGAAAGGCTAGCAGGCCACAGGGGCCTCTTACAAGGTGAGTGGCTCGGGGAAAATGTGGTAAATCTGGAGACGAAGTGAGCCCGAGCCGTCGACCTGCATCTGCCCGCGGTCCTTCATTGGTGCATGTGAAGTCAAAGGACCCGCCCACATCTTCAATTCAACTCATTGTCCAGCTTCGGAGCTAGCGGGGAGAGGCAGCTGCAGCCCGGGGCGCAATAAAAGGGGTTTCCGCCGTTCTTGGTAGGAAAAAGTGCATTACCGAGATACAGGACACGCGCATAGGCGCAAGCGCTCGGTCTTCGTGTTCTGGTGTCTTTGAGTAAGACTTCTTAAAGGGCAGCGAGAAAAACCATCAGTTCGGTACCGTCAAAGTTGGCTGTAGTGTAAAGGCATACGGATACCTAGAATTTAAGGGTTGAGCATGCTGCCCAGTTGTTGCGCCGGAGCGGGCCCTGCCTCCGCTTCCGGTTGTTACGGCCGGTGTTGACAGAGCAGGCCTTGATAAGAGGCAAGGAAGCGAGCTGAAATCCGTGGCGATGGCGCCAAAGCTGGCGACTGATGGAGCCCTTTTTGATGACAAACTGGAGGTTTTAGTTGCGATCAACCGTTACGGATTGCGGACCCGACCTTGACGGGCTTGGCCACTCCATCGGATCTGCTGGTATTGGACATTTGCGAAATGCACCGATGATACTGCGCAGCAAAAGAAGAGGAATTCCAGAACACACGGCCCACCCGAACCACGAGGACCACCGCGTGGCCAGTGTGCAGTACTCGGTAGGTGGAACAATGAAAGACATTGAGGAATGAATACTCTGTACCTCTACTCAAAAAAGAAGAAGCACGAGATGCTGAGATAGATGCAGGCAGTTGCAAGACATGAACCCCTGAACAAGTGCTTACCACTTTTCGAGGTGTGTCTGGCGTGCCTTGCTAGTGTACCGCGCTCTCTTCAGCACGGCCCACGCAGGGCCCCTCGAGGCGAGAAGAATGGGGTTGCATGGATGGACATGGGTGCATCGATGCATGGAAAGATGAGCGCTGCAGAAGAATTAATACGGGGGGAGGTCGCACCTGGCGCTGAGCCAAGGGTCGCCGGCCGTTCTGCTGCTCTTTTTGCTGCTTCTGCTGCCCATCCCCTCGGTGCACCTGATCGATCCTCTCACCTAAAAATCCTGTATTACGATTATTCCTCTCAGCTTCCATTCTTCTATCCTTTTTGTTCTCGCTGCCGGACCGCTCGGATTGTCCTCACTCTCCCGTCATAATCCCCCCTTTCTGTCAACCCGCCGTGGCCCGCTTTCCCCATCCGTCACATCCCGGCTCACTCCTCGTCAGTCCAGCTCCAGTTTCACCAGCAACCCCCAGACAACAGCAGACAGCATTGTCGAGAAGCGCCAATTGCCCATCGGAAGCCTGGCCGGTCGATGGTAAGGCGAGGATAAGGCGCCATTGAGATCGAATCTCGACCACCGGCTCGCTGCGACGTCATTACGACCTTCTTACAGCGCCATCAGGCGTTTCATGTCCTGTGGACCTCAGCTCCCCTTCGTGCGCCGCCCTCCGTCATTCGCTCGCAGCACGCCCTCGACAGCTAATACTCCGAAGTTCGACAATCGTCACACGCCGAACGACCTTTTTTGGTTTTTCCTTTTTGATATTTCGCATCGATTCGCCATCACAACGACCACCCGACTGATATAATGTGTTTTGGAGCTCGTGAAAAAGGCGACGAGGCCGGCGCGGCCAGGTCGCGTGAGTTGGACAAGATTATTCGTGCCGATGAGAAGAAGATGTCAAAGGAGGTGAAGCTGCTGTTGTTAGGTACGGATGCTTCGGCCCGGTCTATTGCGCTGTCTGCAGCTATCCTAACTGTGTCGAACAGGAGCGGGCGAATCCGGCAAATCCACGGTGCTCAAGCAGATGAAGTTGATCTACGCGCAGGGGTTCAGCAAAAGCGAAAAGCTGGAGTGGAAGCCAGTAGTATTCCAGAATATCGTCCATTCCTTTCGATTAATCTTCGACGCCATGAACGAGCTTAACATCCCATTTGAGAACCCAGATAACGAGGTTGGTATCTAACTACTTGAGTGTTTGGCTCTCCCCCGCTAACGCAACATGCGTAGAAAAACATGGCGCACATTATGGTGGACTACGATGTGGTTGCGGATGAGCCACTGCCAGAAGACTACTTGGAGCCCATCAAAAGCTTATGGCAAGACCAGGGCGTGAAGAGTGCCATCGCGAAGGGCAACGAATATGCCTTGCATGACAACCTTGACTAGTAAGCAGCCTGCGCCGTCGCCTCTGTTGTGATATTTTGCAATTTGCTGACCAACCCGCTTGCAGCTTCTGCGGCGATTTGGATCGTGTTTGGGCCAAAGACTACGTACCAACTGATCAGGATTTGTTGCGCTCAAGGTTAAGGACAACGGGCATCACTGAGACGATCTTCGACCTCGGTCAACTCACATATCGCATGTTCGACGTCGGCGGCCAAAGATCAGAACGCAAGAAGTGGATTCACTGCTTCGAAAACGTCAACTGCCTGCTGTTTTTGGTAGCCATTTCAGGTTACGACCAATGTCTGGTGGAAGACAAGGACGGTGTATGTTGACCCCCACACATACCTCAATACCGTTACCAGAAAAAAACGGAAACTAACGATTGAACTAGAACCAAATGAACGAAGCCCTGATGCTGTGGGAGTCCATCGCCAACTCTCACTGGTTCAGCAAGTCTGCGCTGATCCTCTTCCTGAACAAGATGGATCTCTTCAAAGAGAAGCTGGCCAAGAGCCCGATAACAGATCACGGCTTCACCGACTACCACGGCCCACCGGACGACCCGAACCTGGCCAGCAAGTACTTCATGGACAAGTTCCGGGCGCTGAACCGGAACCCAGAGAAGGAGATTTACGGACATTTCACCAACGCGACCGACACCAACTTGCTCAAGATCACCATGGGTTCCGTGCAGGATATGATTATCCAACGGAACTTGAAGCAGCTTATACTGTAAGGGGCGAACCACTTATTTGCATATTCGATGTTTTCAACGCTTTTTCTTGACACACAACATCGCCTCTTCACTATATCTCACACATTTTATTTACGAACAGTGCGCGCCCCTTGTAAAGGTTTTCTCGGTGTCCGTCTGCAAAGAAGAAACGGCCGGAAAACGGGGAGAGGAGGCAAAAAGACAAATGGTTGTAATATACCTCACTACCCTTGTTTTGTTTCGCGTCCTTTTTTGTTTGTTTTCGTCATTCATCCTTGTCATTACTTATCATGATACTGGGTTTCAAGGCGGCTTGTTTTTTTGTTGCTTTTTTTCTTTCTCATGCCCTTTTCCCCCCGTTTTTTATGTTTTATTGGGGATACAAATGTGACCTAACCAGAGTTTTTTTTTACTTGATTATGATAGGGTCTGAAAAAGGAAGAAGAGAAGAGAACATGATAGCCTCCGTTTCTTCTTTGCGAGTTTTCCGCGACACATTTCTTCACCGTTTCTCTACATTTGAGCCGAGACCGGCTGCACCCGCTGCTGCATATTCATGCAGATCTCGACAGACCCCGGCTCTTATTTTACCCTCCGCGTGGCAGACACGGCACACACACGATTCCCGCCCGTCCGTCCGTCCGTCTACGAACCGAATTGTTACTTGCCGTCCGAACGGGTTCGAATGACGACATTGCTTTGTCCGTTTGGGCAGACTTTTTGATTCAAGGTGTATATGCTTTTTTTTTGGGTAGGGGCGGGGGGGCGTGTTGGTTTGTTTATACTTTTTTATATACCTTTTTGGGGGAACAAGAGGACTACGATGGGTGTGATGATGGGGTATTTTGTGGCTTTCCATGGCGTTCCTTGTTTCTGCTAATTTTCGACTTACATGCGAGCAGAGAGATGTTGGAATAGGGGGAGACTTTGAGGTGATGATGATGGTTGTGGTGCTGGGTGTTTGGATAGGAGAGGGAAATGTGTTAGTTATTGCATAGTGATGATGAAGATGGTGATATGATTGTGAGAACAAGAGATGAGAATGTTTGAAAGAACGAGATGAAAGAAGATGTGAAGGTGTGAGAAAATGAGACAAGTGGTCGTTCGAGCTGAGGAAGCTGAGGGGGAGGGGGAGGTCTCTTATACCCGGGGGTGGCTGAAGTGTGAGTTGGGGCTGTTATTAAAACGGCTGGACGGCAAGGGCGGCGGGCGGACGTTGATGAGAAGTGGGGAATTTACTGCTGTGAGCCAGGGAATGGATGTGACCCCAGTGGTGGGATGGGAGAGGAGAGAAGGTTTGTTGATGTGACACTGCATGAACGGTGTGCATGGAAGGGGGCGGCCGTGGGGGAACGGGAGGATTGGGGTGATAAGCGGTGGGCCAGATAAGTTCTAAGAGAGATAGAGAGAAGGTTGAGAGACTATTTAATCGCTTTGAGAAATCACATTTTGCTGGCTGCAGTTGACGCCGTACAGATACATTTATCACTTTCTTGTGGGGGGTAAGATTTTGGAGCGAGGAAACGGGATATTTCCAAGCCTTTTTTCTCGGTCTTGACATTTTTTTCTGACAAGAGAAAGGGGTTACATTCCAGATGGACCCCCTTGTTCCCAACCGAAACCAGCTTTCTCTTCGGTGGTGTGTTTTGAGGGTGTGGTGCTTCATGCTACCAAGACCACCACACACGCCATCTTGGATAATAAACCAGCTCAAAAAGAAAGAAACGAAGACAGCCAAGGTGCGGCGTGGATGGTTGGGGAGATACCTATGCGAGAAATAGGGGTATTGCAGATGTTATCAAGATACCGGTCAATCTGGTCGAATCTTGAATGGCTTTTTTTGTTGTTTCTTTTCACATGTGAACCTTGACGGATGAATTGGAACAAGACGATCGACAAAAGATAAAACAAAAGATCGACGCTCCCAACTACCGAGAGGAGGTTGGGCGCTGTGGAGCGGGAAAGCCGGTGCCTCCGTCCGCGGGTGCTGCCGTTGCAGAGAAGGATTCCCAGGCCTGGAAGCAATCGCCGAAGCGTTGAGGAAGAAGGGGAAAACTCACCGAACATTTGTGCCGCGCCTATAAGACGCCCAGAAGTCAATGCTGCAACGTTGGCTGCACTCGGCGCAACCGGGGAGACGCAAGTTCAACACCCGGTTTTTTGACGCTATTTCTGACGAGATAACGGCGATGTTTTGCCAAAATTTGGATGTTGTGAGTTGTTTGAAGATATCCACCTGGATATATCCACTTTATGCCAACTTGACCGTTGGATGTTGGGGTGACAGGTGGAGTGGGCAGACAGGAAGTGGAACATCGTTACTTCGCTGGCTTCTTGCTTTCTTCTTCCCCCCTGAAATTGACAACACAGCAACAGGGAAACAGGCAGAAATCAGGCATTTGACTTGTCAAACAGAGAAATATTTTCCAGCGACAAGTTTGAAGGAAACGGTGTTGGACCTGGCTCCGTTTTGTTCGATGCAACGACATTCATGTAGGTCAAGCTGGAACCAATGTCTCGAAACTGCAGGACGAATGTCTTGGGCGGTGGGATATTTCTTTTTCTTACTCGCGGTTCGGTGTGTAATCTGTACCACACAGTGTGAGGTTCAAAGAAGATGAACCGCGGTGGGTAAGACATGCAGATTTGTTCGGAGAGATCTCTTCTCGATGGTGGTGGCGGTGGCTCGCCTACCTCTATCATGCAAGATTGGGCGGTCAAGATCACCGATTCATGAGATTTCTGTTCATCGAGGGGATGCCATGCCGTCTGCGTAGGAAACTTGGTTCATCGATCCCGAGTTGACTTGCGGTTCGCTGCAAGGCATGAGATTTCGGTAACGGCAAACCAGAGTGTGTCACGGACATTTCATCAATCGTGATCGGACGGAGGAACGTGAGCCGCACGTGGCTCCCATGCCGTGAGTGACACCCATGTCTAATATCATGAACTTAACACTGCTAAATTTCCCCTGGTGGTGAGCATATTCGGTCGTTCGATGTTTGGGCAGGATCAAAAGGGATTGCTAGGACCAATCTCCTGCCGTCTGCCGAGCATCTCCAAGACATCTGTCGTCGGCAGTGTATCCCGGTTGCCGAAATGCGTGATACTACTCCGTAACGGACAAGGACGGCGACTGGAGACAGATTCAAGGGGTTTCGGTATTCTCCGAGGCAGGTTAAGCCGGGCGATGTGGGATCGTTGGAATGGCGCCAGCGACCTCGGCAGAGGTAGCGCAACGATGGCAAGACAGGAGAAACAGAGGAGGATTGTTTCAGTGGTATTGGATGTTATGTAAGCGGATGTGGCATCAGGCGGCAGTGTAGGTAGAACTCAGATGGAAGAGTCAGTTCTAACACGGGTTAGCAAGCTGTAGAATGATTATAAGCCTGTAGATTTAGGTAGACAGAGAGTTGACAACAGCTTTCGGCGCAAACCGACGACAAGCGGAGGGAGGTTGTTGCTGAATTTCTTCGGATTTGCGGTCTCAGCCCAGCTTGTGAGCCGGCCCGCTCCCGGCACGCCACTAATGGCCCGCTACGGATGCACGACCGACGCGCCGCGGGCACTGACAGGAGCTCAAAGCGCAAGGCGATGCTTCATTCCGAGACACAAGCCTCAGGTCTGAACAATCAAGCATTTTGCTATTCCCAAAACATTTGTAGTTAGTGGGGATCGTTGCATTTGTTTTGCGACTGAAGAATCTCATGAAAAATCCCACCGAATCTGCGCCTTTGTGAGGCATGCTTAACCCTAACCCTCAAGCCTTGCCAGCCAGCGACAACCCGAACATGCAGTAAGGTATTTGATGTTTGCGAATGAGCATTTTGTTAAAATTCAACACTCAGAAAAGATGGCAGTAAAAAGCAACCAGTTTCTTCCTGCGTGGTAATATGAATCGCACTGGGTAATATTCAACCTTTGAAGTCCAGGTCTTGGCACTATTTAAGGTTGATTGCCGCTGGCAACGGTTGGCTGCAGGTGTAAACAACAGTGGCAGTCACAAAGGAGGGGTCAATCTTCGCACCTGGCTTCGCACCTGTCTTCGCACCTGTCTTCGCACCTGCTTTTACATCACAAAACCACCCACAGCATCATTTGGCTGTAGTCAACCCTCAATTAAAGGTGTCACATATGCATCTCAGATCTCATCCGGTCCATTTGCTAAGCCTGCTGTTTTAACAGCTTCCCCTGTTGGACTTTTGATACTTTCAAATGTAAACAAACGCCCAATATCACAACTCACAACTTACCACAAGCCCTTCATATCGACAGTCATTTCAATTTAATCACAACTCACAAACCAAGATGGCCTCCGCCTCTCTGCTATCTCACAAAGCGGGCGGCACCAGCCAACACTCTGCAGCCCTCCTACCTTCAGACCAACCACCATCATATCAAGAAAAGAAAAGTTGACAATCAAAACTGGCCTTTTTCAAGACGAAAAGGGGCCTTCTCATTATCGTTCTCATACTTGTAATAATAGGTGGCGGGCTGGCAGGGTTGGCAGCTCTCCCAAAACACAATGACAATGGCTCCGAGGAAGCGTTGGATGGGGGGAGGATGATTCAGAAGGATGAGTATTTCTACGGGGGCTCAGAGCCGGTCTACCCCTCTCGTAAGTGGATGACTTTTTCTTTTTGGCGGTGACATGATGGAGTGAGAACTGACAGATATGGCATCGATAGCGGAAATGACTGGTTCTGGGGAGTGGAAAGAGGCTTTCAATAGAGCCAAGGAGTTTGTGGGCAAAATGACACTTGATGAGAAGGTATCCTACCGCCACGTCTGGATTTATTGTGACGAACGAAACTGACAGGAAGCTCAGATCAGCCTCACTTCAGGAACCAACTCCGAGACCTCTTGCCCTGGCTTCTTGCCTGCCATCTCACGCCTAAAATTCCCGGGTATGTGTCTGGCTGATGCTGGACAGGGTGTCAGAGGAACAGATTTTGTTAGCAGCTGGCCGAGTGGCATTCATGTTGGGGCCAGCTGGAACAAGGAACTCACTCTGGCAAGGGGCAAAGGTATGGGTGGTGAGTTCAGAACGAAGGGCGTCAACATTCTTCTGGGACCTGTAGTTGGGCCAGCTGGACGGGTTGTCAGTGGTGGAAGAAATTGGGAGGGCTTTGCCAGTGACCCTTATCTGTCCGGCGTGTTGGTTGGTGAGACTGTCAAGGGGATTCAGGGAGTTGGGGTTGTCGCCAGCACAAAGGTATGTTATTATCTCGAAACTTCAAGTTGACGCTGAGGCTGACGGCATATTCAGCATTTCATTGCCAATGAGCAAGAGACCAATAGAAACCCCAACAACGGTGTGGAGGCTGTCTCGTCAAATATAGATGACAGAACTATGCACGAGATTTACTTGTGGTAAGTGACGCGGAACTAACACTGCTAAAGAGCAAGCGTTGACGACGAAACCGCAGGCCCTTCCAGGATGCCGTACGCGCCGGAACGGGAAGCATCATGTGCTCCTACCAGAGGGTCAACAACTCGTACGGCTGCGCAAACAGCAAGACGCAAAATGGACTGCTCAAGACTGAACTTGGGTTTCAGGGTGGCGTTGTGAGCGACTGGGGAGCTCAGCACGCCGGGGTTGCCACAGCTGAAGCAGGCATGGATATGGCTATGCCAAATGGCGGTGACTTTTGGGGCTCACATCTCGAAGACGCCATCAAAAATGGAACGGTGCCCGAAAGTAGGCTAGACGATATGGTCCTCAGGTATGTCGGGTGCATTCTCTCCGTGTGTGTGAAAAGTTGTTGACCCAAGCAGAACAATCGCTTCTTGGTATCAAATGGGCCAGGACAATGACTTTCCTACGCCAGGTGTCGGTATGCCCAAGGACCTCACCAAGCCACATCGCATTATCGATGCAAGAAACTCTTCCTTCAAATCCACTCTATTTGATGGTGCGGTTGAAGGTCACGTCCTGGTCAAAAACATCCGCAATGCCTTGCCGCTCAAGAGCCCCAAACTGCTGTCTATTTACGGCTACTCCGCCAAGAACCCCGACGAAAACAACCCAACAGATGGCCTCTCTCCCTGGCTGATGGGATCGGGATCCTTTGACTACCAGGAGTTTGGTGCAGGCTTCTTTGGCTGGTCAGGCGCAACACCAGGAACGACAGGCATTGCTTTTAACGGAACACTGTACTCTGGTGGCGGATCAGGGGCAACATCTCAGTCTCTTGCCATTTCACCGTATGACGCCATCCTTCAGCAAGCCTACGAGGACGATACAGCCCTCTTCTGGGACTTCCACAACGGCAAGCCGGCAGTGGATCCTGTCTCCAGCGCGTGTCTGGTATTCGGTAACGTCTGGGCTGCAGAAGGCGCAGATAGACCTGGCCTTCGAGACGATTACACCGACGAGCTGATCCTCCACGTCGCCAGCCAGTGCAACAACACTGTTGTGGTTTTCCATAATGCTGGTATAAGACTCGTTGAAGAATTTATCGGCCACCCCAACGTCACAGCAGTGATCTTTGCCCATCTCCCAGGACAAGCATCCGGGAAGGCGTTGGCATCTATCCTCTATGGAAAGGAGAACCCTTCAGGTAAACTGCCTTATACTGTTGCGCGCAACGAAGACGACTATGGAGTCATGCTCAGGCCTGACAAGCCGGAGGGCATCTTCAAGTATTTCCCTCAGAGCAACTTTACCGAGGGTGTGTTTGTCGATTACAGGCACTTTGACGAAAACAAGATCAAGCCTAGGTTTGAGTTTGGGTTTGGCCTGAGTTACACTACCTTTGGGTATTCCAATCTTGCTGTTGAGAAGGATGGCAACAGAAGCTTTGAGGAGTTTCCCAAGGGGAAGACTGTAGAGGGTGGTCAGGAGGACTTGTGGGATGCACTGGTTAGAGTGGAGGCTGAGGTTGAGAACAAGGGGGAGGTGGAGGGGAAGGAGGTTGCGCAGTTGTATTTGGGGATTCCGGGGACGAGAGAGGAAAAGGTACCTATGAGGCAGTTAAGGGGGTTTGAGAAAGTGTTGGTTGGGGTGGGGGAGACGAAGAAGGTGGTGTTTGAGCTGACGAGGAGGGATTTGAGTGTCTGGGATGTGAGGGCGCAGAAGTGGAGGTTGGGGAAGGGGGAGTATAACGTCGAGGTTGGGGGGAGTAGTAGGAATTTGCCTTTGTCTGGGAAGTTCACTGTGTAAGACGGTTTTTTACAGATTGAAAGATGGGATGGCGCTTTGGATTTCCCATTGGGGTTATGTACGACATGTGTATGAGTTATGAATGTGAGCTATGGAGGATGTTGGACTAGGGTTCAATACGACTACAAGATACACGAGGCCCTCGATCTCTACGTCAGTTTCCCCAAGATCGCACTTCGATGATGAGTTGGAGCTCAATGGCCATTGAAGCGGATCTTCACCCCGGAAATGGCATATATCCGGCCCGCACCGATTTACCCGGCAGCTCCTCCCCGATGCGACCCCCGTCGATCGTCACCCGGCCACTTGAGGCTCAATGCGGGCCACATCTTGGCTCCTATCATGAATCACGGTTCGGCTGAAGAGCTTCCATTTTGGAGATCGTCGTGAGGGGAAAAGAGGAGTACGCGTGGTGCGCCGTGATGGCCCTCTGCATGAACAAGAGTCTCGCGCAGATTGCAGTGCCCTTGGAATCTGCAATATGGATTTCATTAACCTTCTTGTCCCGCTTCCGTGGCGCTGGTAAAGGTGTGAATGGGGAAAAGAAAAAGCGGAGGATGATGCTGCTTTGCTGCAGGGGTGTAATTGAGGTGATATAAAGTGCATATATTCCCCCCCCCTCGTCCACTGATTCTAGAGTTTGTTCGCCTCAGGGACAACCTCAGTTTTGGCTTTCCCTCGCACACAAGATGCGTCTCTCCACCTCCCTTCTCGCCGCGGCGGGAGCTGTCCCCCTTGCAACCGCCCAGCTCCACGAGCTCGCCGTCAAGGCTGGCCTCCAGTACTTCGGTGCTGCGACTGACACCCCCGGCTTCCGCGAGCGCGAGCCCTACCCCGAATCTTATTCCCAATACGACGCCATCCTCGAAGACCCCAAGGAGTTCGGCCAGACGACTCCCACCAACGGCCAGAAATGGCTGTTTGTCGAGCCTGAGCCGGGCGTTTTCAACTTCACTGAGGGTGACTACGTTGCCAATTTGGCCAACAGGACTAACAAGATCCTCCGCTGCCACGCCCTCGTCTGGCACAGCCAGCTTGCCCCTTGGGTTGAGACCACCGAGTGGACCAAAGAGGGTTTGAGGGAGGCAATTGTCAGACATATCACCGAGGTGGCTGGGTATTACCGTGGCCGGTGTGCCCATTGGGATGTGTTGAATGAAGCCCTTGATGAAGACGGGACATACAGGAAGAGCGTGTTTTACAATGTGCTCGGGGAGGAGTACATCCGGCTTGCCTTTGAGACTGCTGCCAAGGTCGACCCAGAGGCGAAGTTGTACTACAATGACTACGGAATCGAGAGGCCGGCCAGTGTCAAGACTGCGGGCGCGGTGAGGCTGGTCAAGATGTTGAAGGATGCCGGGATCAAGGTTGATGGCGTGGGGATGCAGGCGCATTTGCATGCGGACAACCACCCGAGTGAGGCGGATTTGATCAACACTATTGGGATGTATAAGGAGGTGGTGAAGGAGGTCGCGTTTACCGAGTTAGATGTGAGGATCAAGGTGCCGGTTGATGAGCAGAAGCTGCAGTGGCAGAGTGAGTGCTACCAGAAGGTTGTGGGGGCGTGTGTGAAGACGAAGGATGTTTGTGTGGGTATCACGATTTGGGACTTTTATGACCCTTTTAGCTGGGTGCCGCATGTGTTTCCGGGTAATGGGGCGAGTTTGTTGTGGTTTGAGGACTTTAGCAAGCACCCTGCGTATGATGGGATGGTGAACTACTTTGGGGAGTTGATTGAGGCCCAGGGTGGTAACGCTACGTGCTCGTAGAGCCTCGCAGTAGTGATGGAAACGACGCTATGCTACAAAAGACTCTGTTCTGGAAAATAAAAGCAGTGCGTTTCTGACCAGAAACCGTGTCATGTCTTGTACCAAATCCAGACCAGCTCCACGACAGACTCTTCCCTCCCTTTAGACACCCTCCCAGCCATCGGGGAATCTCTTCTTGGGGAGGCGCTTCGTACAGCTCCTTGCTGAAGTGGACGGTGGCCAGAGCCGTTTTCATGAACCATGGTCCAACTGTTTCCCACTTACTGTTGGGTATCGTCTGTAGTGCTGGTTGGCATATTGGAATAGATCTGTCGTGGCAATCAGTCCAGGTACCTCCAAATTGCTGTTTTTCGACCCTTAACATTACATACGACCATACGCAGCTGTAAATACGGGATCCCGTCCGCTCTCCCCTAGTCAAACAGCTGACGGCCAGACCAGTACTCAGGTGGGTGACCACTGGGGAATCCCTGGTGTTGTATGTTTTTGTCTCCATTTTTCGACTCCACTTGAAGTTATTGTGAGGTCTTGGCATTGTTGATGTGGTGGTGTTAGGTTGTATAGATACTTGGGAGAATGTGAGATTCGGTATGAGTAGATATTTTGTAAAAACTAGGTGTCATATATTTTGGTTTTGAGACCCCTTCTGTTGCCGATCTTCATGGACAGGACTGTGTCTGGGGGTTGTAGGGGTCTAGGGCCTGGCAACGGACAGGTCTCGTAGATCTATAGAGATCTGTTGTGGTGAGCTAGAAATCCGTATACAATATCACAATGCTTGAAATTTTTCAGGAGCTTAGAGATTCATTGAGAAGGGTTGGGGCGTTCAATCGTTCAAAATCGGGTAGTCATCCTAGGGGGGTTGTATGGGCCCACAATTAGGAAGATTTTTGAAGCTCAGGGGCTTCAGGGGGTGTTTGTCACCATGTAAACAAAGAGGAAATACAAGAGTGTTTGATGTATGCTAATCCGAACCAATGCAATATAAAAATGAGAAACTTTTATGAGTACAACCGATCTGTTCCCTTTCCAAAAGAGTGCGCTCTGCCTTTTTCATGCCTTTGTATTTGCATTCCAAGTTCCAAACGTCATCGAGTCAATCTCCTGCTTTGCTCCCTCATGCAACACATTGGAATTAAAAGTATCGCCAACATGCTCAGCATTATCTGTTGTTGCAGTTGATATGTTCATCCGTGTCTGAATGGGGGATTCCATATCTCCGATGCTTTCTGGTCAGCTGGTCAGTACCAAGCGTGCGTGAGGCTGAAGTGATTCCTGTGTAACCAACCGAATGTCATGTTTTTCGCCTTTTGTTTTCCACCGTACATCACGTTCGAGTTCCAGCTGGTGCCAATCTGCTTTGGCCGACGCAGGATTGCGTTTTGGATCTTGGCAGCAGATCCTTTTGGATATTTCCAGGCCAGTGTCGCAATAACGAGTCCCATTAGTGCGAGCACGGCCGTAGGCACACCGACCGCGATTCCGACAACATCTGAAGTCGCCAGCCCTGCAGGTGCGGAGCTAGGCTGGTTCGTGGTGTTGGCCTCCGTGTCGATGGCGTCTGGTATTGGGGCCATTGTTCGCAAGTGGGTGTGGTCATCAATGCCTAAGGAACTGTGACGTCTGCAGCCACCGACAAGGCTCCAGATGCTGCCTTGAAAGTGGATGAACGCAGAAGAAGCAGTGAGCAGGCTCTCGACCCATGGAGCGCACCTGGACGATAAATATGTGGTGTCGTGTGGAACGACTGCTTTGCTGACCATTCAGAAGATCTTCTGTACGTAGGAGCACAGAGACTTGACGTGGGAACATCGGTACCAATTAACAACGTCTTCATGTACGGTAGATTCTGTCGCCAATCAGCGGCACTCACATGCACTGCCACGTCCTGTGCATGGAGCCCAACCGAAGCCTAGCCTGCTCCGACTACATACATCACGGCATTCGTATCAGGTCAACTGTTTAACTTGCCGGTTAGACGGAGTCCTCTTATCTGAGCCGATCATGTATAAATATGTTGTGGATCGGGCACAAGCCTGTGCAGTTTTGATTCCTGACACATGTGTCTGCTTATCATTGTTGGCTTTCCCTGCCTGTCCCACAGTACCTCCAGAATGAGCAATATCCCTACTAATCTCAAGAAGAAAGGAGTATATGGACTTGCTGAGATGTCAACAACCACCGCCACGACCGTCATGCAGGAGCCCAGCTCTCAGTTCCGCGGCGACGGTAAAACATGGGACGGGTCAATAGTCAAGGTCAAAGCGAGTGATCCTGTTTACTATATAATCTACCCATTCTAGGTGTTTCTATCAATCCTAACCTAGGCCGCCCCTTAGACCTCACCAGATGCTTCTAAGCATAGAGGCAACGACGTCAGCTCATCTGTCAATTATGGCGGTCATCAGAAGGTGAAAAAGAGAATCAAGTTTGGTATGGCCCTTCCTCAGTTTCCTCAATTAAACCCCATGTGAATGAACACTTATCTATCTTACCTATCATGCAGGTGCCTGCAATGAGAGTGAGCTCAAAATGGCTTTCAGTGCACCGATTGATCCGAAAGTCTCCGAGTCAACACACACTGGACATAATTACAAATCGAACGTTCTTTATGCTGGAGCTGAGCAGGAGGTTGATGAGCTTGTTTTTGAGTAAATGTGAAAATGTGTAGAAAGTATTGGATACCTGGCGTTCAAGATGGTATTAGGCGGTTTTTGTCGATAATTTGTTGAGTGAATTATGGAAGTCATTTCCTATGTCCAGTATACGAACAATGAAAGGACATGATATCTTGATCTTACGTTACATGTGGATGATCGCGGCATTTGGCCACGATAGCCTGTGTACAACATAGATAGGCACCTGAGGGCATGTCGCTCAAGATGATTATATCTTCGTTATCGCACAGCCGGATCCACTACCCACTATTTATCTGGTCGTACGGCGGACGGATTTCCTCAAATCGATGCCCAGGATGCAGTCTCTTTCCTCGACCCTCGCACTTGAAACAGTAGTTGAAGAAGAGTAAATCGTGATAGCATGTACGGCAATGAAATCGGATCCCATGTATCAGCTTCATCCCTTTTCTGTTAGAAATCCACGCACCATAGCAGCTTGCAGAGAAGATTGGCGTACCCTGAGACAACTGTCACAAACATAATCCTTGTGCATAAGACCTGCACTCCACCAATGCCATTCGGACTGTGGAAAGACGTTTTCTCCTGTCTGCTTTCCCTCCAGAAGTGGCAGAAGGTCTCGATGCCCATGGTATATCGCAATACGGGCTGGTGGCCATTTGTTGTCGTCAGGCATTCTACCCTCTCTCAAACATACACCTCGCAGCTTTTCCACCACTTTCTTCTCCCCAGCCTTAGCCGCCCAGTGTAAAGCAGTCCAGCCGTCATCATCTGTCTCAGTAGGATCAACTTCCGGATGCTGTTCAAGCAGTTTCTCCACTACAGATAGCGAGCCACCTGATGCTGCAGCATGCAATGCGTTTCGGCCATGGTTATCCTTGGCGTTGGCTTTGTACCCTAACTTGAGGAGCTTCCCAACCATCTTGTCCTGTCCGCCCAGGGCAGCAAAGTAGAGGGCAGTACGCCCATACGCATCTTTCTCATGTCGCATAGAAGGCTCTTGTTGCCAACATGCGTCAAAGACTATATCCTCGCCGCCGAATGAAGCAGCATTTAGTATGGAACCGAAAACAGGGTGTTTGTTGTAGAGACTGGCACCCTTTCTCAGCAAGATTGTGGCAATATCAGAATGGCCTCGTCCAGCCGCAAGTGGCAGGGCGGTTATTCCAAGCTTGGCGTGCAAGAAAATGTCAACGGGAATGTCGAAGTCCACAAGCACTTGTACTACTTCCGTATGCCCTTCGCACGTCGCATAGCGCAAGGCAGTTGAACTGGCGGGGGCGCCCTTTTCAAGAAGCATACGCACAATCTCGTGGTATCCGTTGAACGCCGCCACAGTTAGTACTGTGTGTGGTTTATCCGGGGGGGCATTCCAATCTGCGCCGTTTCTGAGGAGCACCCTGACGATGTTTATGTGCCGAGCCCACATCAGAGGAGGGTATCCGCAGTTGGCGAGGATATTAACATCCGCACCATTAGCCAGTAATAACTCAACCACGCCCAGATTGTTCTGATATACAGCAAAATGGAGAGCTGAAAACCCATTGGCCTCACAATCGTTGACTCGGCAGCCAATATCCAGCGCCAGCCGAGCCATTCTCTGGTCCGAGAGAAAGGCTGCGGCATGGAGTGCAGTGTGCCCTGAGACCGGCGCGAGATTCTTGAATTCTGCACCCTGATCAAGTAGAAACTCAACGGCGTCGTGTTGCCCCATCTGGATTCCCCAGAGCAAGGGAGTTCCGCAGCAAATCATGGGCATGGGCCATTCCAACTCTGACGTTACTTCGCTATCATGCGCTTGAAACACTGTCTTGAGGAATACATTGAGAGGACCCGTCGCGCAAATTTCCATATCGGCATTTCTCTGCAGGAGCAAAGTGACAGCAGCCAGGTTACCTTTGGCCATGGCATGGTGCAAGGCGGTGTCTCCGTGAGAACTGGTTTTATTCACATCTGCTCCGGCCAGAAGAAGAGCCCTCACCATACGTTTGCCGTCGTAGTCTGCTGTTTTCTCCTTGGTGCCATCACTGTCTGGCCACCAGGAATGACTGGGGTCGGGCCTAGCCTTGATTTGCTCTGTCCTTCCAGTTTGCGGGATATCCGAGTTCTTGACCTTGCAGTGTGGAATATTTGAGTTGTGAATATGATCATGAAGGAGAGAATAAATTAGGAGATTGAATTCGCACATGCAGGCCGCCTGAAGAGGAGTGTGTGTGGTTGCTTCCGTTTCTGTGGGCGCTTGGTGCTGAATAAGAAGATCAACCATGAGCTCAAAACACTTATACGCGGCCGCTTTCAGGTCGTTGTGAACTTGTTCCACGTCCCGATCCAAATCGTCGACCAATCTTCGTGTCGAGCTGACCCATTGTGCAAATTCCGATGAGGCCGACAACCGCTCAGAAAAGTCCAGAGCGGAGGGTGTTTGAGGCTTCTTGTGGAAAATGTTCCGCAACGGTGTACCCCAGTAATTGTAAATCCGGTGTAGCCATGTCAATAGAGTGCTCTGAGTCCCATTGTCTGGGACAGACTCCAGCACCAGTTCCGAATCCTGTCTGGACTCTAGATACTCGAGTACATGTCTGTACCAGTTGTTGATGGCATACTCAAGAAGCGGCCGTCTTTGGAGGTCACATTCCAGTACTTTCCCGCCATCAACTTCGTCCTCATCAGATTCATGTAAGGTGTGGTCATCCGTATTGACAACACATTCGTTGATATACTCGAGACATTGATTGGCCATCATGAGGTGAACCACAGCCAGTCCACCACACCTATCCGCTTTGTTCACGAGGTATTCCTCCAGGCTGGAAAAGGCAAAATCCACGATTTGCTTGCCGTCTCGGTCTGGAGACTCTGGAAAAGCCACTAGACTGCCAAAGCTATGGCGAATGGAGACTGAATTCTTTTTGTTTGTCTGACCCCAGTTGATCAAGTCCTCGAATTCGACGAATCTCAACGGCCGGAGGGTGCACATGAGCCATTGGAGAGATAGATAGGCATTGGGCATGACGCATATTCTTTCCAAGGCTTTATCGTAGAAAGCATTGATCTCTTTCGGGATCTCATTCAATGCATCAAGTACCTCCTCCTCATCGGGGGCTGGGTCCCTTCGCCGAATGAATTCGTGAAATTCAGGATCCAACAGCCGTAATTTGACTAAACCGAAGCTATTGATCCAGTTCCAGGTTAGCTTTCGATCACTTCTCAAAACTGCTTCTCGGTAGGTGGTATTTGGTGCAAAACAGATTGTGTTGAGCCAGTTGGTCATCTTTGCATACTACCTAGGTAGGTAGGTATATGGAGATAGACTTACATTCCGTCTGAATTGTCCACCAAATTTTTTTTGATGATCTCAATCCACTCCGGATGTTTTCTTCTGATTATTCCCCAGTTCGACTTTTTTAGCTCCTGGTCAACCATCAACTCGATGCCGTTCGTGTGGGCGATCCCTTCCACTGCAACGTCGAATCCCCCTTCACGATCGTGACTCAGGTCCCAGCATCGGTCCTCGAGAGCCGTGTCTACATGATCTCTGCTCACGACAAGGATATGGACAGGATCATGAGATTTGAGGCACTCAAGTAACTCGAATAAGACTGCCAGCGAGTCTTTTCCATTGGGTGACTCTGTAAGAGAATCCAAGCCATCAATTACGAGGTACACCTGCCCTCGTTCCTCGGCTAGACATCGTATCGCATACTTTAGGAGCGTGTAATCAAGACTGCCGGTCTTCTTGAACTCTTGCCGCACTTTCTGCACTCCCTTGGGCAACTGGGATAGGCCTTCGCATAGTTGTCGAAGCCATGATCTTAAGAGTCGTTCTGGAAAGGATTCTTGGCGGCTTTCGCCCTCAGAAGGTTTGATACAAAACTCGTTAGAATCGAGGTAATAGTAAGCGACTATCGGGACTCCATCGGTAGCTTCTTGTTCAAGTTCTTCGATGATCGATGCACTGAGGTAATGTTAAAGAACTTCCAAAGAAGTGTACATGGAATTGCGAGTAACAAGCGACAGCAAGGGATTCGTTCGACTTACCACAATACAGTCTTCCCGCAAAAGTGCTTTCCATGAAGCCAAAGAAAGCTTTTGGGACAAACTTTCCATTTCTTGAATGCGTCCAAATTCAGAAGCCAAGACACTGTACCCTCGGTTCGGCTTTCCAAAGCTCTCTCATGTGCTGTGCGATGGTCGAACTTCGACAGCCAGTCAAGAGGTTGTTTGTCTGCAAGAAAGTCTGGGTCTTCATGTCAAGCATTAACACTCCAGAATTAGCAGATAGAAACATGAAAGCTCTCAAGGTCAGTAAGTGTAACTTACCATTCGGCTGTGCACCTGTTCGATGACCCTTTGTCACGAGATTCATGACCCCTATCCGTTGGTATCCCATGTTGCTGTTGGAGTGAACATTATGACCACTATGCTGCATCTGTCGAGCCTGGAAATTATCCTGCCAATATTCGGGACCTTCAGCGGACTTTTAGGGTGTCAGACCCAGCATAATGCCCGGTATTTAGTATACAGGTGTCAGGTGTGACTTACCAAGGTCTCCTCACACTCCAGTCTTTCGACATCTTGATCAAGCGTGTTACTTTTTGGTTGAACTTCAGAAGAGTGTAAATTGGCCGAGAGCAAATGTGGCGGAAGCGAAGGGGAGCTTTGGGGGGTGGATGGCGGGGGCGAGGGAGGGCGAAACGGTTGAGATGGTAAGCTCAAACTTGCAGCCATTTGGACTGATTACAATTTTCTGAGAGTATGTGAGAATAAAGGGGAGTAAACTATAATCAAGAAAGCAGATTCTGGCCCTCATAAAACATTGGAATGTGGTTGTTTTGTCTGATCAGGCGATGTCCAAGATGTGACAAGTTCGAGCGATTTGGAAGTTTCCTGTGGTAGTCACAAAGGTGAGCTGCCCTGTTGTCTGCCTTGGAACAAGGCAACCCCCAATTTTCCTTCTTTTATTTCTGATTGGCCTTGAATGGCAAGGCATAATAATGTGGCTGCATAAAATTGCATCTGGCTGAACGTGAGGCATCCAACTTCTCGCCGATTGACGTCCCATTCTGTGATGGGTCGCCCAAGGGTACGGCGCAGCCTTTTCCGTCCCTCTACATCCATTATTAACTTATATCGACCCTACATTCTTCACTTCCTAGCATCGATTTCACTTTTCTAGGTATCCAGGAAGTACTGTCCAGTTCTCCACCATTTTGTCACCATTCACCTTTCCTACAAGACACCTCACATTTTTGTTATTAGACAGCCTTGTGGTTGTCGAGTAGAACTCCACATCGACGACGACGATACAACGACCGTTCGAATTTTTGACTTGGAGCTATGTCTTCTGAGGAGACTAAGGTGGTTGCCACGCCTGAACCTGGCGAGCAGTGCGATGTCAAACACCTCAAACGCAGCTATGTGGATGGAAGCAATGACCCGGTGGTTACCGAGGGTGACTCGGATCCGGTCAAAAAGGAGGAAGACACAAAACATCAGTCATTTGCCCTAGTGTCGACACAAAACTTCGATAAGGATAACAATCGCACCGATACAACGCTTTTGATCAATTCCAAGCACATACTCGCCGCTCTCACAAGGGTAGTTCGTTACTATCCCGACCAAGACGAGGAATTCGACAAACCCTCTGAGCTGACATCACCATTCAATCTTCTCTATCATCATCGCAAGGAGCTTTCTGAGGAGGCTGCTAGGGTAGGCGGTGACGGTGCCCTCCATCTCAACCTTCTCCTGAGCTACCTTGACAAGCAGAAGTGGGCCGAGGCCGAGACACTCACAGCTCGAGAGAATCCTGTCATTACATTTGATCTACTTTGGTTCGTTTTTAAACCCGGCGACTTGCTATACAGGATGGTAAACGGCGAGCCTGCTTTGTACTGGCTTGTGAGCGTGTGCTATGACGAAACGCCAACAACAGGAGATTCATGGAAATACCTCGAGCTTGAGTGTCTATATCAAGCACACGACGGAAAGAAAACGGGTGTGGTGCGGGAAAGTCTCAAAATATACGAACACCAGGAATTTGCGGGCGATACCCCCGAGAAGATTACAAGCCTCTCAGTCTTTCCGCTAAAGTACCACAAAGACAGAGAAGGAATAAAAGAACGCCTTGTGAAGCGCGGACAACGATATTTGGAGCTTGTGCAAAAGCAGGGCCAAGCATATCATTACGAAGGTCTATGCAGAAGGCTTAAAACACCTCCTGGGGGCTCATACTTTTCCAGCGAAGAAAAATTTATTGGCGTCTGGCTCCCAGAAACAGTGAGTTGCCCTCATATCCGCTAGCAACCCAGCTTTGCTAAAAGATTACCATAAGGCTACCGGAAGAGTCGTCTTAGACTGTTCAACATTCATGGAAGATAATCCTTTCCACCGCGTCAATGTTTCCAATTGGAGCATCTCGAAAGGTCAGTAAACATACCATATGTTACCATGATAATACTGCTTGCAGCCTCTAAAGAGTCCAGTGGCTGAAGCAAGAGAGTCTAGACAAAACAACCGATGGCTTCGATGACCCTACACTACTCTGTCTGCCATATGTCTATGGATATTCTCTGGACATGCGATGCTGGTGTATGTTCTCTGTAGACAAGGTGAAGACGGCCGACTGGAAACATAAAGACTTTGATTCGGTTGTCCTTCCGGATGGATATAGGAAGATCATCACATCACTTGTTAAAAGTCACAAATTCGCCAGTCATACCCGAGATGAGACTGCCCTCAAAGGCAAGGGTCTGATATTTGTTTTGCATGGCCCTCCTGGGACTGGCAAAACAAGAACAGCTGGTGAGTTGCGCTTCACATGCGTTCTGTCAAAGTATTTTTGTGCCGTGGCAGCCATAGAAGTTACTCCGTACTGACAGTCATGACAGAAGCAATTGCCGAGACAACCTCAAAGCCGCTCTTGCTATTCCCAACCGGAGAACTCGGGGGTGATCTCAGAAGCATTCAGTCAGAGCTGAGGCGGCTAGTTAGATACGGCACTGCATGGAAGGCCATTCTACTTATCGATGAGGCGGATGTATTTCTGGAATCCAGACAGGTTGACGGACATGTGTCGTTGGAGCGTAATGCTCTCGTAGCAGGTAAGCAGAGGCTTTTCCCCAAGATAGCTTTGGTAAAGCATCCATAAACACGCTAACGCTTTTCCGTAACGCGAACAGTTTTCTTGAGGCAGCTCGAGTATTTCCAGGGCATCATATTTCTGACCTCTAACCGCGCCCAAATGTTCGATCCCGCAGTCAAGTCCCGCATCAACGTTATGCTGCACTACCCCTCGCCCGACAAAGAAACGCGAAAGGTGTTGTGGGCACAACGGCTAGGACCAATATTGAAACTCAAATCCTTGCCAAGATGCGAACTGGATCTAAATTCAGCAACGGAGACACTGTCGGAGTATGAGATGAACGGTCGGGAGATTTCAAATGCTGTCAACTCGGCTTTGACCATAGCCAAAGCTGATACGCTCACCCTTAACATGGACCACCTTCGGTCTGTGGCAAAAATATGGAAAGACTCACAGGAAAAGAGCGTCGAAGTGGGACCAGTTGTGGACGCAGTTCAGGAGATCAAAAGGATTCCGTCTATCAGTGAGGTTCTTAGGACACTTAAAATCCCGCTTTGGGTCTGGAAACTATTCGTTTCAGCATTCCTTGCTGGCGCTCTATTTCAAGGGTCCCTTAAAATCTTTAAGGCAAGGATAAGGTGGCGAGGGCGTCGAGCTCACAGGTGAACTGGTCTTGGGAGAGGATAGTTGAATATGCACTGAAACTGTAAGAATATGTGTTCTATAACAAGAAGGAAGATTATTAAAGGGGTAGATATGTAATAGGGGGTCTGTCAGGGGAAAAATCTTGAGAACCTTTCCTACAAATGTTCACGCGCAGTCATTGATAGAAACCAGATTTCAGCATCCCACGATATGTGCAGAAGTTGGTACATCTATGGAGATAGGTTAGGTGGGAGGCTGACGTTGACAGAGTGCCCGCTGTCAGGTCAGTTGCTTGAGACGTGAAGGGCTTTCACTCTTTGCGTATAGGCATTTTCACAAGCGCGATATGCTGTTTGGTGGACTTTCTCTTGCCTATTTTGGCTCTTGATTAGTAGGCCAAGATGTGAAAGTGGCGCGCAAGAATGGATGTCATGGGCGAATACGTTTCAGCAGCAAAAACAGTCAAGACCTGCCTATCTTGACGTACACGATGGAGAAACCAAGATCTCGGTATCACGATTGCCGATTTGAACAGCCGGAAGCAACATGACGGGTGCGGATGCAGTAGCGCTTCCCCGGCAAAATGCATGCAAACCAAGACTCCGGGGAAGACGGGAAAAGGCTAATTTCCACGTGGTAATCATCCACTTGCGCTCCGTTCAACATCTACAACTTAGCTTCGAGATGTTGATCTTCGACTGGCGGGAAGTGGTTCGACCGGGGAAGCGCACGAATTGCTTTTATGGGGAGAGAGGTGTTTTGTTGCGCGCGCATTGA
This sequence comes from Podospora anserina S mat+, assembly GCF_000226545.1. NCBI lineage: Eukaryota > Fungi > Ascomycota > Sordariomycetes > Sordariales > Podosporaceae > Podospora > Podospora anserina. The sequence continues at coordinate 3,596,950 of NW_001914858.1, forward strand.
CGATCGATAGATCACCGTTGACCAAGATATTGACTGAACCGGGAACCAGGACAGCTACGATCACATCAAAGATTTATGCGCGAGGATATGAAGAGGGGTATGCAGGGGGTGGACTGCCGGAGGGAGGTAACTTAGCGGAGACTTGATGACAACAAAGAAGATGGGTATAAGTATAAGGGAAGACATGCGTTGGAGAATGGGTAAAGCTTTAGACAGTATCAATCAGGATCTGGATCAACATGTTGCTAAAGTCTGTCATCCTCGCTCTGGCAACGGCCACTGGCATCAGCCAGGCCAACCCAATCGCCCCCCGTCAAGGAGTCAGTTACCATTCTCATCGAATATCTCTTCATCGTACCTTACCCTTCATGCCAGTGCACCTTCCTTCCTTCACCTGTTTCTTCCTTCCTCTGCTCCTTCCTCGCACTGCTCTTTCCCTTCCAGAACTTATTCCTTCCATTGCTCCTTCCTCCCGTAGCTCCTTGCTCCCTGGGCACCTTCCATCTATACAGTTTGCAGGCGTCGTGCCTTCCCTTCCTCGCATTATCTCATGGCCTCATACCACTTACCCCTTAACACATTTACACATTAGCACTTTGACATTTTAGCACATTCACACATTACCCTTTTCTACAAACACATCCATCTTCATTAACAACGCTCAACTAACCACCTTATCACAACCAGCCTACCGGCAACGGCCCGTTCGCCCCCGCGTATTACACCACCGACTCCTCCCTCAACGGCCACACCCTTTACCTCCCCCGGAACGTCCCCCAGGGAGCCAGAATCCCCGTCCTGGTCTGGGGTAACGGCGCTTGCTCCGCCAACGGCCTCGACTTCCTCAACTTCCTGACTCAAATTGCCTCCCATGGCGTGTTTGTCATCTCTTCCGGCTCGCCCGGCGGCCAAGGCTCAACCAATGCCCAGATGATGACCCGCGCCATCGACTGGGTCACCAACACCGCCACCAAACAGCGCTATCCTTGGCTGGAAACGTCTCGAATCTCGGTCTCGGGGATGAGCTGCGGTGGCGTTGAGGCGTACACGGCGGGAGTAAACGACAACAGGGTCACCACCATCGGGATTTACAACTCGGGTCTGTTGAGTGAGCAGGAGAGCAGGAATGTTGTGCCGAGAATCAACAAGCCAATCTTCTACTTTATGGGAGGCCCCAGTGATATCGCTTTCAACAACGTGGGTGTTTCATCGCGAATGAGGGTTGGAAAGAAGCTGACAGAAGACCAGGGCGAGAGAGACTACCGACTTCTTCCGCAATCCACACCGACCTGGAAGGGCAACTTGAACGTTGGGCACGGCGGAACCTATGGTGACCAAAACGGCGGCAAGTTTGGTGTTGCTGCTGTCAGGTATTATCAGTGGGTTTTGAGAGGTAACGCGACTGCTGCCAACTTCTTCACCAACAATCAGGAGGCGAGCCGAGATGGGTGGAGTGTCGAGAGCCGAAGCTTGGGGAATCTGAGGGTGAATCCCATCTAAGCTGTTTCCATAGCTACAACTGAAGAGTGGTCCGAGCAGTGGGCGTTGGAAGGTCTCAATCGCCTCGCGATATGGTCGTACTGAGGTAGCCAGGCTACTCCTTGGTACCGGCCATATCGATTTCTATCTCGAGATTGTTTTGGAAGAGCTCCTCTATTGTCGGCTAGAAACGTCGGAAGTGTTGAAGTTGTCCAGCTTTGGCTTAGTGTGCCGAAGATCACGGTATAACAGTGAAAGTAGCTAAGACTCCCATGACTGGGTTTCACATCGAATGAGCCCTCAAGTTGGTGACATTTTCTTAAGTTCTTTTTTAGGCACCTACCTGGAGACATAACGCAGAGTTTGACTAGCGGCCACTGTTGGATGGTATTTCGGTTAATAAAGGCATTCATGACCAAAACAGTCCTAGGGTCAAGAGGAACTCGTGGATGATCATCTAATGTCAAGGTAGAGGAGAGCTCATAAATTAATATGTAATTAAGGAAGTGTAGGATGTGCTGAATGCAAGGCTTGCTGACAGCGTTAAGTATGCATGGCCGTTGCCGTTTGGCCTTCGGAAACCGATGGCGTAACTGGACACGCTTTGGAGCTGCCTGCAACGCCGTAGATGGCACTTTTATAATGCCGATTATTTCCATTTTGGTATTTGTCTAGATTTTCGGGGTGAAGAAGAAACCTCCATCCCGTCATCATACTTGTTCTAGGCACCTCATCCCCCTTTTCGGATTTCGAGCCAACTTCTCGGATTAGAAGAAATCTACCTCTAGTAACCTCTCTACCTCTTTCTTCAGGGAGCCCTTCTCTGGGCCTAAACTCTGAACCGATTTCAGTAATACTGAGGTCACGGGGACAGCCGGCCGAGGTGCTTCGTCAGTAATTGAAGGGGCAGGTAGACTCTCTCCCCTGAGGTAGCTGATGGGAGACGGAGCTTGATATGGCCATTGCCCCCGAAATGCATTACTCAGACAGAGCCGAAGTGCTTTGTTGTCCATGTGGTCTGCAGCAGGGCACACAAGCAAATGCATCTACCCAGCCAAGATGAATGTATGTATATGATGTCGAGCGCGGACATTCTGGACGTACTATCGAGGCTACTGTGCGTATGTTCAGCTATCCTGGCGGCTATAACTTCAGGGAGCTTCAACCTCTACTGCGGACCGTACCTCTTCTGTTTCAACTTTTGTGCCGTTTGTCTTGACACGATGGGGAGCATCTAAATTACTGGTCCTCGGTTGCGATTTGGCGCAATTGCCCCGTCACCCATGCTATCCCGAGATACCGTTGGCAGCAACCGACGTTACTGGCTACTTGTGGGCCAAGATGATTGGACGTGGTCGGCTGTGGCGCTTTGAGCTGTTTCCCATGCACGAGTAGGAATCGCCGAACGACTTGGGTTTTGCACCAGATATTGGGCGCTCTCGTCTATGAGGGCAAGCGACGTTCGATATTTTTCTCCTGCCGTAATCGTGCACAAAGGGCGCAAAGCGTGTCTATAGGGATCTCGTTTTATCCTCTCACATATTTTGTTTCAACAGCGAGACCCCAATTCTCGAAATATTCCTGGGATAAGTACCATGGTAGGATCCCTTTCGACATAGGAAAACGCGGCCGGACGCTAACTGCCGCCAATCCGCCTTTAGGCTCCGAAGGGACTCCGCCGGATCGCCCCAGCGCACGACGTCCCTGACAACACGACCATCGAGTACGTTGCACCGATCCAACGACTAAAGGCCTGTCTAATAGCATAGTATCATCGCAATCCACGGCTTGGGCACCGAGTCGCCGCGGACATGGGAGTTCAAGAAGAAAGGAAGAGGCGGGGTGGTGAGCTGGTTGTCGGACAGCGACATGCTGCCGGCAGCTCTACCTGAGGCCCGCATATTCACCTACGATTGGAACGCAAACTTACTCAAAGATGCACCCGTACAAACGCTGCTCGGCCATGCTGACACGCTGCTCAAACTTGTTTCCGAAGGCCGCGGTTCGCAAACGCGACCGATCATCTTCGTTGCTTCTTGTTTTGGGGGCCTTATCCTGGCTGAGGTATGTCCCGATGGATTGACGGCGGACAGCGGTTAACATCCCTAGGCTGTTAATCGAGCAGCCCAGGTAGGCAGCGACTACCGACATATTCTGCTTTCCACTGTCGGGGTCGTTTTCCTCGCCACTCCGTTCCAGGGCAGCGATGCCGCCCAGCAGGCTCGGTGGCGGGTGCTGGTTGCCGGCATTATGGGAGAGCAAGCCTCCGACCAGCTCATACAAGACCTCGAGCAGAAACACGACTTCGTTCGCCAGCGTATCCAGAAATTTACCGAGATCGCGAATGCCGAGGCGGTCCGACTGCCCCTGTATTGCTTCTTTGAAATAAAGGAGACAGAGATATTAAGAGCCATTCTACCACGAGGTTGGGCGAAGACGCTGACTGAGCGTGTATTGAAGAAGATTGTACGTTAATTTTATCGCGATTCATAATGTAGCTGACGCAGGATAGCTTGTGACGGAGTCCTCGGCTTGCCTCCATGGTTTCCATCGTCAGGGGCTAGATGCAACCCATTCGGGCATGAACAAATTCGAGGGTCCAGAATGCCCCAACTTTAAACTCGTTAAAGATGCGATCAAGCAATTCGCTGAAAATGCACCTGCCGTTTTAACGCGGCGGAAGAACTGTGAGTTAAACCATCCCCTCTGAGCGGCTGCTACGGCTAGGATCCTGCTAACATGATGAAGTACCTGGCAAGCGGCACTGGATTGTCCCGTTTGGACGTAACAAGGAATTTGTCGGCCGTGAAAAGATTCTCCAGGACCTTCTCGGGAGGATCCATCCTAGTGCAGATAAGGATGACTGCCAGCGGACCGCAATCGAAGGCCTGGGAGGGGTGGGAAAGACGCAGGTCGCGCTCGAGGTTGCTTTTCGCGTCAGCAACGAGCACCCGAACTGCTCGGTCTTCTGGGTTCCCGCTGTGGATGTCACCAGTTTTGAGAACGCATACCGTACTATCGGTCAGCAACTTACGGTGCCCGGGATCGATGAAGTGAAGGCAGATATTAAAGCACTTGTCAAGACAGCCTTGAGTCGTGAAAGTACGGGTAGCTGGCTTTTGATCATCGACAACGCTGATGACAGAAAGCTACTCCTTAGCGACACTGCCCTTACCGACTATCTTCCATTCAGCCGGAAAGGATCTATTCTATTCACAACGCGAACACACGAAGTCGCGGTTAAGCTAGTGGGGCCTAAGAGTCACATTATCTCAGTTGAAGAAATGAGCAGAGACGAAGCCTTTAAGCTATTGCAGAAAGGCTTAAAGGGAGATCAGATACGTGATACGGCAAGCACTATCGCGCTACTGGAATTTCTTACCAATCTCCCTCTAGCGATACAGCAGGCGTCTGCTTACATGGCCGAGAAGCAGATCTCAACTACACAATACCTTGGACTATGCAAGTCCAGTGACGAGGATATGATCGAGCTACTAAGCCGGGACTTTGAGGACCGACACCGATATCAGGGCATTCAAAACCCTGTCGCCACAACTTGGCTAATTTCGTTCCGGCATATCTCAGATCACGACCCGCTGGCGGCGGACTACCTCAGGTTTATGTGCTTCCTAGCTGGGAAGGATATTCCGCAATCTCTGCTGCCACCGGCCGGGAGGCTAAGGACTGTTGACGCTATTGGGACTCTGAAGGCGTATGCATTTATCTCCCAACGGAAGGAGCCAGATACTTACGACATCCATCGGCTGGTCCAAATATCGATGTTACGCTGGTTAGCCCAAAAGGGAGAGCGAAAGGAATGGACCGCCAAAGTGCTACAACGGCTTGATAATGTGTTTCCCTATCCGGATCACGGCAATAAAGAAGTATGGATGAGCTATCTTCCGCATACGCAATATGTTTTGGAACTGCGGGAGAGGGCGGATGACGAGGAGGCGCCAACAGGTCTTCTGTCCAAAGTGGGCCAGAGCTTTTATAATTTAGGAAAATATAAGGAGGCCGAGCAAATGTATCGGCAGACGCTACAGCTATCTGAGAAGGTGTTGGGTAAGGAGCATCCCGACACACTTACGAGCATGAACGACCTTGCGCTTGTGCTCTATAGCCAGGGGAAGTACGAGGAGGCCGCGAAGATACATCGGCAGGAGCTACAGCTATCTGAGAAGGTGTTGGGTAAGGAGCATCCCGGCACACTTACCAGCATGAACAACCTTGCGAGTGTGCTCAATAGCCAGGGGAAGTACGAGGAGGCCGAGCAGATGCATCGGCAGACGCTACAGCTACGTGAGAAGGTGTTGGGTAAGGAGCATCCCGACACACTTACGAGCATGAACGACCTTGCGCTTGTGCTTAATAGCCAGGGGAAGTACGAGGAGGCCGAGCAGATACATCGGCAGACGCTACAGCTATGTGAGAAGGTGTTGGGTAAGGAGCATCCCAACACACTTACCAGTATGAACAACCTTGCGCTTGTGCTCTATAGCCAAGGGAAGTACGAGGAGGCCGAGCAGATACATCGAATGAACGCGGCAGCTAAGAGTATCTACATGGGGTAAGAGCATCCCGACACACTTACAAGCATGAAACAACCTTGCGCTTGTGCTCC